>NW_020291509.1:319405-322864 GCF_003184765.1 Aspergillus aculeatinus CBS 121060
GCTGTTGAGGAGGTTCCCGCTATCGAGGAGACCCCCGCCGTCGAAGAGACTCCCGCTCTCGAGACCGCTACTGTGAAGGAAACCCCCGCTGTCGAGGAAACCCCAGCTGTCGAGAAGACTCCCGCCGTCGAAGAGACTCCCGCCGTCGAGACTCCTGCTGGTGAGGAGGTTTCTGCTGTCGAGGAAGCCCCTGCTGTTGAGGAGACCCACGCCCTTCACGAGAGCGCTACTCCAGAAGTCACCACCGAGAAGTCTCAGGAAGAGCCTAAGGAAGCCCCTGTTGTTGAAGAAACTCACACTGAGGAGACTCTCCCCGAGGTGCCTGCAGCAATCGTTGCTGACGAGCCTAAGGAGGCACCGGTTGTTGAGGAGACCCCCATCGAGAAGACTATCGATGAGGTTGAGCCGACTGCAGCAGCTGTGGAGGAGCCTGTCGCTGTGCCCGTCCAAGAGCCTGTTGAGGAGTCTGTTCCTGAGGTCGCCGAGAAGGAGGCAGTTGTTGAAGCGCCCGCCGCGGAAGACTTTATTCCTGCAGTCATCAAGGAAGACGTTGCCCGCGTGACGGAAAGTGCCGACGAGCCTGTTGCTGCTGAGCCAACACCCGAGACTCTTGCATCTGAGTCTGCTCCCGAGACTACTCCGGTCGAGGCGGCCGAGGAACCCCAAGTGCAGGAGGAGGAGCAACTTGCTGAACGTGTGTCTTTCGCCGAGATTGAAGGCAAGGAGGTGCAAGCCCCCATCAATGGAGTCATCAACACGCAGACGGCTGCCCAAGAGGAAGTCACCGACGCTGCTAGCGCCGTCAAGGAAGATACCCCTGTCGAGCCGGCTTCGTTGCAGTCGGAGGAAGTCAGCAGAGAAGTTGTGCCTGAAGATTCTGTCGCTTCTGAACCTGTTGCTGAGGCTGCTACGGAGCAAGAGTCCCCCAAGGACAGTCTTCTGACACCCGAGATTATTGCCGCCGGCGCTGCCGCCGCCGTTGCTGCCGGAACTGCTGCTGCCGTTGGAGCCGCTTCGGTCTCCCACAAGGGGGCTGAGGCTGCTGCACCTGCTGAGACCAAATCACAGGAACCCCAGCCCGAGAACAAGGACAAGGCCGTCAACGTTGTGCCTGGAACTTGGCCCACTGAGGGTAAGAGCTCTCTGGCCACGAGTAAGCAGCTCGGAACTGACCCTGATGCAGCCCACGCCGGTGACGACGCCGCCAAATCGACCCGCCAGCCCACCGCCGAATCGTCATCGAACGCTGCCGACAAGGCCGTGGCCACCAAGGGAGATGAGAACCCTCGCTCACAGAGTCAAAATCGGTCAGTCACCGCTGTTTCTCTGAATCATAAGAAGCATGACAGCTGGTTGAAGACTATCTTACGCGCTGTGTTTACCAATTTCTTTGGAGCAATCTTTTCTCCCTTCCGCCGTCGCGGAGGGAACAACCAATAGATGTGTCTCCTGGAGATGCTGTTTTCAATGAAGCCCTTTCCTTGGGAAGAGTGGAGATTTGTCCAGAGTTTTGCTGCTTACGTTTGTTTATTGCCAACGCTAATGTGAATCAGGAGTCTGTTCTTGATGACCGTTTTTGCTGCCCCCTTGCTCGCATTTGTTTGGCACGCATATACCCGCTGAGTTGTTCGAATTTCTTGATGCGAACCTGCGCCGCTCGTTTTTATTACTCGAATCGATTCCCCTGTATTTGATATCTTCGATGGTTTTCTAGGACGAGTATGTTTATCGCTAGTGTTATTTTACTCTGCTCAAGATTGTTCGAGTGTTTTATCTGAAGTGTTCCATGGGGAGGGCAAGACTGCTGTCTTTTCCGTGGCAGTGCAGTTGCAGTTGCAGTCTACAGTTTACAGTTTTGCAGTTTGTGCACAGTTAAGACGCAGATTATTGTTTACCCCATAGCATATAATGATGTCCTATGATTGATGATAATGAGATTACTGGTTCAATTACTTGTTTGTCTTGGTGTCTCTTGTTTATCACAGAATTATACATTGATTACACTGGGAAGTTGATTCGATCACAACCACAGTAGCCCTATGATGGTTGATCACGCCTTAAACCTAGTTCTGCATCACCAGTATCGAGTAGTAAAACGGTCTGTAGTTGGCGGGTTAGGGCTTCTAATCATCCTCGTACCCTCCAATCAGCACGAATGAAAAGTCAATTATCTCTAGCCATGATTTTATAGATATATTTATTTTATACTATTTATTATTTTAACATGAAAAAATTGATAGAAACTCTAGTAAATACTACTGCTCTGATTTCAAAACCTTCATCAAATTCAAAACTCGTCAAAATCTAAAATTGATATTCTTATATATAAGATTCCGATATGTGGTCAGCCTCTGATCGACCCGGAGCTTCGCTCGCAGATTGGAGAGGAACCCGGATCCTTGAATAACTCAGCCCACAAGAGTTCCAGCCATTGCAGGGGAAGGTAGATTGCTGCCGGACGGGACGGTGTTTTCTTTTTTAGGATGGCAGGGCGAGATTTTTGAACTGGGCGGTGGTCTCCTGGATGGCGCGTTCGACGGGGAGGCGCTCCATGGCACTGGCGCCGTAGAAGCCATGCAAGCCGCGCACGCGCTCCAGGACGAAGCGGGCGTCGGCGGGCGTGGCGATGGGGCCGCCGTGGCACAGGACGAGGATGTCCGGGCGGCGGCGCACGGCGGCGTCGCGGATGGCCTGGATCTCGGCGACGCACTGGTCCCGCGTCTTGGCGGAGCGGGCGCCGACGGCCCCGGCGGTGGTCAGCCCCATGTGGGCGACGAGGATGTCGGCGCCGGCGTCGGCCATGGCCTCGGCGTCGGCCGGGGTGAAGACGTAGGGGGTGGTCAGGAGGCCGCGCGCGGCGGCGCAGCGCACGAGCGCCACCTCCCGGCCGTACCCCATGCCCGTCGCCTCGAGGTGGGCGCGGAACCGCCCATCGATCAGCCCCACCGTCGGGAAGTTCTGCACCCCCGCGTAGCCGAGCGCCTCCAGCCGGGCCAGGAACCGCGGCCCGTCCATGAACGGGTCGGTGCCGCACACCCCCGCGATCACCGGCGTCGTCCGCCGCACCGCCCCCAGCACCTCCGCCGCCATCTCCTCCACCGTCGCGTTGGCGTTGCTGTACGGCATCAGCCCCGCCAGGCTGCCGCACCCGGCCATCCGGAACCGCCCGCTGTTGTACACGATGATCAGGTCGATGCCGCCCGCCTCCGCCGCTTTGGCCGACAGTCCGATTCCTGGTGGTGGATCTCCTTTAGTGATGCGGAATCGAGACAAGAAAGACACCAAACCCACACACACACACACACACACAGAAGGGAGACGAGGGCAATGAAGTAGGGACAGGACGGGACAGGACATACCGGCTCCGGCTCCGATGATGGGCTTCCCGTCTTGAATTTGACGGCGAAGCCGGTCAAGAATTTCACTGCGACTGACAGGTGACGCCATCTCTGAAGAGGG
>NW_020291509.1:322874-370389 GCF_003184765.1 Aspergillus aculeatinus CBS 121060
TGCTGTTGCTGTTGCTGTTGCTGTTGCTGTTGCTGTTGCTGTTAAGTTACCCGAAGGGTGCGTGATACTGTACTACATGTACATGTACATACGCATGTGATGTATACGCCCACCGTGTTTCTCGGCTTATAGATTAGCTGGCTGAAATTGAAGAGTTTTCTGCAACTGTAACATTAGGTCTATTCGCGGGGGTGATGGGTCTGTGGGAAGGGAAGGGGAGGGGAGGGGAGGGCTGTTCTGGATGTTTGGGTTTGTTGAATGAGGATGGTGGGCGAGTAAGTGAGAGGATGGAGGATGGAGGATGAGCTACTGGCCTTATCTGGCGACTTGCAACGCATAATGCACAGCCCACAGCCCATAGCCCACAGCTAGTCAAGCTTAGTCCACTGCCTACCTGCTGAAGTAGACTGTTGAAATGATTCAGATCTACACACAAATAGAACCTAGATTGCGATTGAGGAGAAATAGAGTATAGGACTAGTTACTGACGAGCATGGACGTCTGCTACACCCAGGAACAGCAGGAGTACTGTAGGATACATGCACCCATGAATCAGCTTACGCGAAGCCCTCTTGGAAATTGATAGCATAATACCTGCAATAAGAATAGATGAATAGATACGTAGATGGATAGAGACGAAGAATGACACCTAACCCCTGCATATCCTGATACAAAGAATACAATATTTGCTAGCGACACGAGACGAACATTCGAAATAACTCAGGTCGGCAAGATAAGATGAAGGAAATTGGTATGATATGGAAAGATAAACAACGCTTCTCACTATACATAGAGATTCGTGGAGCAGTCAACCACTCACTCACTCACGCCCACCAGAGACACACCGAGATGGATGGATAAATAGATCAAATAAGAGACAGATAGATAAAACATAGATTCGGGGGATTTTGGCTTCGACGGCATCGTCCGTGGTGGATATGGTCTCAATCGCCATCCTGCTCTGCCCCTCCTTTTAGAACCCCTGCCCTGGTAGGCAAATAGCTTGGTTGTTGAGCTTGTAGCTACTAAGACTTGGGTGTGTCCTCATCATCATCGCTATCATAAGACCATCGTCATCTCCGAGACGACCGCCGTGTTGCGAGACTGGTGCTGCCTTTGCCACGTGTCGCGGCTCGGCCGCCGATGGCTTTCTTCGGAGGCGAGATCGGGGGCGGCGATGACAATGGAGAGCTGAGATCCGAGTCGGAGATCTCGTCAAGGTCCTTGTCTAGTCTTGGGTTGGCTGCCTTTTCCGATTCTTTGGGGTTCAGGGTTTCCTTGGCGACGTCGTTGTTGTCGTCGTCGTCGACATCTGCCACATCTGATGGCTCGTCGTTCTCAGACTCCACTTCCTGCTCATCCTCCTCCTCCAGCTCTTCTTCTTCCTCTTCTTGTTCTTCTTGTTGATCCCAGTCGTCCATCTCCAGGTCGTCCTCGTCGCTGTCTCGATCAGCGTAGCTGATCCTCCTGGAGGCTCCTCTGCTGCTACGTCTACGAGAAGCAGCAGCGGCAGCAGCGGAACTTGCTCCGCCACCCGCACCTCCATCCGAAGTCCATCCATCCTCGTCCTTCTTCTTCCGCTTCGGCGCCTTGGACGTCCCAGCTGAGCCCGACGACTTCCGAGCAGGCCGAGCCGGCTTCTCTTTGCTCTCTTTCTTCGCCTTCTTGGCGGAGCCGGTATCGCCACCGGTCTCGTTCGAGTCGGTCTTTCTCTTCTTCGCAGCGCCCTGAGACCCACTCTTCGTCTTCATGACGGACCGTACGACGCGGTCCAGCAGCTCTTCGCCATCTTCCGGGAAGAAGTTCTTGTCTGCCACCTCCTGCGCTTCGCGATGGCTGCCCATCGGAGCGAAGATGGAGCTCGGCACGCCCATCTTGCCCGGGTAGGTCTGCAGAATACTGGCGCCGCCGTTTGCACCACCGAATCGGCGCTGTTGAGCGTAGATGTCGGCAAACCGACGGATGGTCGCCTGAGCGAGGTCCGAAAGTGTGTGAAGACGCGTACTCATCTCATCAGACTTGGTGATGCCGTCGCGTGTTTGCTTGACACGCTGCGCGATGTGGAAAATTAGCGACAGATTGTGCTCGTTCGCCACAGCCTGGAGGTAGAACAGGATGTAGCGTGCGAAGTCGGTCAATTCCTCAATTCGGGTGGAGTCGTCCATATCCGCAGGCGGGTAATCGGGATGGTAAGCAAGAAGGGAGAGAAGACGCGAGAACATAGACTCCATGACTGTTTGCTGGTCGCTTCGCTTGCCGTTCATTTGCTGGGAGAAGTATGCCGCTCGAGAGCGTAGCCAGGTAAGGGTGCTCTCCTTGAGGCTAGCATGTGGCTCAAAGGCAAGCAAGAAGGGAACCGTGTACCAACGATAGGTCAAGTGCGTTTGTTGCACGAGCTTCTTCTTGAGCTGACTGATGAAGCCACTCCGAACTTCGAGGACAGGGTCTTGTGCGACAAGGGCAATCGAGTTGAAGTCCTTCGGCGTAAGCAATTGGTCGCATAGCCCGTGGGTCGCACACAACTTCAACAGTGACCTTGCTGCGAGAAGACGCAGTCTAGGCTTTTGAGTTGCGGGTGTGTCTTTCTTCTTCGAGAGCTCTCCATCATTCATCACAAGCTTGTTCAAGGTGTCATAAACGGGTTCCGCATGAGCACGGAAGTCATCAGCATCATCGGAAGCATCCTTAGCTCGGAGACGATTGACAATGATCTTGAGAGCCCATTCTTTGGCCGCAGTCTCGTCGTCCACGGAATCCGACCACGAATATCCGGCATTCGGTTCCGGTGACCGATTGGAAAGCAAAATCTGGTTGACTGAAATGGAGATGATTGCGTCGCGCTCATCATCCGCCTCCTTTGATGCCAACAAGTTGAGCTGGGATAAGGTGGCGAGCTTGGTCAGGAATCGAGCGGACCCGTAGCTCCAACCGGAGACACACTTGTGAATCAGGTCCTTAGCGTACATCTCCTTCTTGTCGGCGACAGCCATCAGAATTGAAACAGCATGTTTAGCAGCCCTCGGTGATGGGCTGTGGAGCGCATAGTTGACCAAGGCCTGGAAGAACTTACGCTCCTTAGGAAGCTTGGAAGGCAATTTCTTTGCAAACCCGGAGCACGCTTTGAGAATCTCCTCCGTCCCCGCGCTATCCTTCGTGGTGGCGCTCGGCGCTTGTGATTCAAGGTCCTTGCACATCTCTTGAATTTGTGCCTCCAGAACCTCGGGATTGCGAGAGGAGATTTCTCGTAACATCTCGTGAGCAGGGTTTGCCAGTCCGTTCTCGTCGGTCCTCGAAAGACTCATGACAGCAGGGATGTGACTCCGGTTGAACACGAGGGAACTGCTTCGATACAGCAAAGGTGTAAGAGTTTCAAGCAGTGGGGTATTGTTGCCACTCTGTACCCTCCTTGCAAGTTCTTTAATAGCCTTGATAACCGTTCGATAATCGCTGACGGCAGCCATAGCGAAGCGAATAAGTTGGTAGCCACGTCGGTCATGCACTTTGGCAAACTTCCACAGATCTGCAGACGTTCTGGAGGGATCGGGGAACGTTTTGGATAATGTATCGATAACTTTGCTCAATTGAGCTTGAATACGGTCTTGATCTTTTTCCATCACTCCGCCCTGTATAGAGATGTTAGCGGACGATCACAGAACCTGGGATAGCAGGCTTCACTCACGTTGTAGTCTTCGCAGGCCTGCAAATAGATGGTCATCGCAGTTCTCATCGAGATTTGACGGGCCTGCATGGCGAAGAAGACCTTCTTTGCCTTGTCATCCATACCCCTCAAAAGGGTCAGGATACGACGGGTGCGGACCTTATCCACATCAACCTCAGCATCACCCTCCTGTGCCTGCGATCCCTTCTGCTTCTGTGACTGCGTGGAGCTGCTGCGGGTCAACTTCGCCTTGACGGGGGGGTAGTTGAGCGGCAGCAGGATCTCAAATAGAACACGGTCAATCATGACATGAATATCCTGGTCATTGGTATAGAAAGCATCGAAGATCTTTGATGGTCCATCCTTGAGCAGAGGGGCGACAACCTCGTCGTCCCGCTCAATTTCGCCCGCAGCGACCGCCCAGATCCGGGCGAGGGTCTTCATTGCATGCTCGCGCACCTGCGGTTTGCGATCTTTAACTCGCTCGGCAAGAACGAAAAGAAGCGAATCTGGAGTCGAAAAGCCCCCGCTGACACCAAGCTTGTTCACCACATATGGCAAATCAAAGCTGGCAATCGCGTCCACGGCAGCTACACGCACTTTGTCGTCAGCATCGCGAAGCATGGACGCAACATGCTTGATGAGACTCTGCTCCTCGTTCTCACTCAGCCCCGAGCCACCGGCGGACGTGAGCAGAATTCGTCCCACTACAGTCACCCAAGCAGCGCGGACCGAAGCCGACTTATCCAGCCGGCGGCTGATAAAGCTTTCATAGGTGGAGCTGTGCGTTTGCGAGAATGGCTTCGGAGAGAACGGCGTCAGAAGAACGCTGGGCTGAGGCACGGTCTGAGCATACTCAGCCAGGGTTACAGGTGGGTAGGCCGCAGGATCCATTGGCGGCGGCGGGGGTGGTCCAGCAACCCCGATTCCAGCCGTCAAATCGCCGATTGTCTGTGTGGCCAGCAGACGCAAGGCTAGAGACTCCGCCGATAATTCGGCCTCCAGTTGGGGAATCACATTCTGCAAGACCTCCGGGCAAGCTTTCCACAATTCACGGATCAGACGATGTGCTTTGCTCAGCTCCTTGATATCTTCTCCTTCCTCGTCCGAGTCGTCCAAGTTTGGCCTTCGATGGGCGCTCTTCGAAGATCCGTTTGCGCCAGGCGCGGGAGCCGAAGCGTCGATGATAACATTGTTGAAATACTGGCTGATATGACTAGTCATTCTTTCCGGGCATGCTTGACAAATTGCCTTCGCCATGTTATAAGCGGGAGGATAGTCCTTGAGGAGGAGAGTGCCCTGTTTGGCGTCAACAGGAGTTTCGCCTTTTCTTCCTCTCTTGTTGGGTAGCTCCAAGGCGCGGGGATCGATGCGCAAAAACTGGGCCACGATGACATCCACGACATCGGGAGCCAAGACAGGCGATTCGTCAATCACCGTCACGAGAAGGCGTGTCATATCAAACTCAACATTCTTAGCGACTTCCTCCCCGGTGGAGTTCTTCGAGGACCCAGAGACGATGTCGAAGCAGCTTGTAAATAGCGGGATAATCAGCGTGTCCGGGTGATCTAGGTCGGTCATGAGCACGATGCTCTTGACTTCTGCGAGAGAGTTGAGGACATAAATGTGCTGGGCGTTGTAAGGGTTTGACGGGTCCCCTAATGCAGGAATGATGGAGGTGACTATAGAGGTAAAGATATCCTAGATTATCCCGCGGTAAGTCAGCATTGCCCGCATCGAGACGAACCGCACTCGATATCAGACAGCCTCTCGAAGCACATCTATTGCATCGACGACCAAGTCAGACACGGGTAGTGATCATGTTGGCGCACCTTCAGTTGGTTTGCCGTGAAAGGCGCGTCAGGAGCACAAAGGCGCAAGACGTCAACGATGCAGCAGGCCGTCCAAGCCCTAACACCTTTGTCCTTATGCCCCAGAAGATGAGCGGTGGCTAGCTCCTGCGATACCTTCTTCAGCGAGTCGGTGTCGATTTCCTCCTGCTCAAGTTTGCGAAGCTCCTGCGCGAGGGTCTGCAGTCGTGAAAGTAGATCGGCCACGGGGATGGCGGCTCGTCCTACGCGCCAGGACAACGGGTCATTGAACTTGAGACGACGCAGACCGCCGGAGATATCTTCATGGTCCACGACCTCCGTCGCGACGGAGGGACCTTGACGAGTGCGCGCGGGCATCGTGGACGAAGCGCGGGGGACGGGAGCCGATTGAGGGTGAACTTCAACACACCATGCGCGGCGCGGGTGGAGGCGGGAAACAGGATGTGGTTATCGAACGGGGGAGGAATTCAACCTCCGTTATGTGGAAGAAGAAGTAAACAATAAAATAGAGAGGGAGATAAAGGAGGTTCGATGGGAGGAGGAGGGGAGGGGAGGGGGGGGGAGGGAGGAAGTTGGAGGGACAGGAATCAATTCGGGTGAAGAGTGGAAGGTGGTTTGGTTAGCTTTGCGGTCGGAGGAGCAGTACAGGTACAGTACCGCAGTAGCAGCAGCAGTAGCGGCGGCAGCAGCAGCAACAACAGCAACAACAGCAACAGCAACAGCAACAGCTGCAACACCCAAAAGGATCGCCGACCGCCTTTGACCGCCTTCCGTCGGGCGGGACGCGTCGTCGCGCGACTCCAAAAGCACTTGGCCTCTTTCGGTGGTTTCCACTCGGATCCATCATGGATCATGGAACTTAACTTACTACCTAATACCGCAGTACTTCCTAAAGGGATCGATACAATGTCCAGTCCGCAATCATGCAGTTTGACAATCAGAGCATATACCCCGTGACCATTGAAGGAGACATCATTCCTACTACATACTTACTATCCGCCAGCTGCTGAAGTGTCTAACTAATCTATCCCTGGCTAGCTTTGAAACGAGGGATCTTCAACCCCCGGCATATGACGTGGCCACGCTCATCCTGGGCTACTATACAATGAACCACATGTTGATGCAGAAAAGGGCACATGCGGTCAATTTCAGACAAGCCAAGAGAAGCTCAACGGCGGATCTCATTTACCTACTAAGAATGCAGTCCTATCTTCAACGCCGCATTACAGTCCGGCCGATCATGCTTAACGACCTTTCGCTCCACAGGCAAAGGCAAACCAATCAACCACAGCTTGATATATTGTATCACATTCAGCCAGTATATATGCAGATGAAAAGGCAAACGCTATCTATGCCGCATCGAGATGCCGCTATGCTATACACATATCACATATACCGTTCAATAAACATTACCCATTTGATCATATATCTGTCACAAAAACGCCATAAAGGTGAGTGGAAATTCTAATGCAGGTCTTTCCTGGAAAACGGAAAGAGGAAAAGAAGAAGAAGAGGCTCATCGTCCGTGGAGGTCGATAGTGTGGGTTCACAGCTTAGGACTGAACTTGCTCATGGCCCGCAGCTTCTTGCCATAGAAGAAGAAAAGGACCGGAATGGGGATCATGGCCAAGGTGATGAATCCAAGCAAGCTGGAAGCCCAGTCCACACCCAACTTGTTGTACATCTGCGTGGCGAACAAGGGGAAGGCACCGCCCAGACTGCTGCGGACGAGGGTGTTGGCGGCAATGGCCGAGTTGGCAAACATCAGGTACACATCGATGATGTAGTTGAGACCCTGCATGAAGATAACCAGAATGCCCATACCGATGGGGATACCGGCGAAAACTTGGGCGACCCAGGAGGTGCTCGGGTGCGAGCTCCAGCCGAACCAGAACAGACCCACCGGCAAGAGAACGGAGGCGATCATCATCGGGGGCAGGCGTTCTTCCGGGGTAACGCGCCCATGTTTGGCCAGCTTGCGGGCAAATCGTGTCTTGGTCTGCCAGACAATCAAAGCCACACCACAGATCACTCCGATCAGGATTCCAATGAACGGAAGTCCCGCGATACCTTCGTTTGTCCAGCCACGCACCTCCTGGAAGGACACCGGGTAAGCTTCGAAGAACAGGTAGAGAATTCCATAAACCAAAGCCAGATATAGGGTGATGGCAAGCAGGATCGGCTCGAGGAACAGCATCAGCACCGGCCGCAGCAGATACTTGGAAGCGATGTCCTTCATAGTTGGGCGGCTCTTGTCCAGCAGCGCGTATAGCTCAGTGTTACCGGTCTCCTTGCGAAGGCGGGCTGCTCTGCGTTGCAAGAGGACGGGGGCATATGTCTCGGGGACAATAAAGAAAGCCAGAAGTCCGAAAGCCGCCGAGGCGATCAGGGTGATCCAGGCGGTCCATCGCCAGCCGAGACTGGAATCGGTAAGGAAGCCACCGACAATAGGACCTGGCATATCAAAGTCAGTCGACTGGCACAAGTAACAAAGAACAAGAGAAATCACGTACCAAGCACAGGTCCAACGAATGTGGCCGATGCAAACAGGGAGATGGCGATTGCACGGTCAACGGGATCCCAGAAATCGGCCAATGCACCGCCAACAACAGCGAGAGGGGAGCAGCCGAACATTCCGATGATGAAGCGACAAACCAGAATGGTCTCAACGTTCTTGGCCACGGCGACCGGGATCTGGAAGATGGCGAACATGAGATAGCCAGAGAACAGAGGAATCCGGCGACCATAGAGCTCCGAAAGAGGAGACCACATCAATGGGCCGACGGCGAAGCCGAAGACCACCAAACTCGTACCCAGAATCATGACTTCGGTTGACACGTGAAACTCTTCGGCCGTCACAATAGTTGCCGTTGAGAAGACACTACTGGCAAAGGTGATCCACATCGTCATGAAGGCCATCGACATGGTGATCACCCATTTCCGCCAGTAATTCATGTTGTGGGGGTTTTCAGGGTCGTTGGGCCCATCCCATTCGACGAGGTTAGGATCTCTTTGCTTCTCTTCAGCTTTCTCCAGCTGTTCTTCGGGGATGTTGGCGTCCGAGTCTGATCCATTGCGTTCCAAATCCTTGTCGAAAGCGTGGTCAATCTCCTTCTCGTGATCTCCGGTCGCCGCGATCGATGCAGATCTAAGGGTAGAATCGGACGATTGAAGGGGTGCCTCGTTGCTCTGCTCGACCTTTGAATCGATCTCCGGGGCACTGCTACTATGAGGGGCGCTCATCTCGGGCGACTGTGGCTCGCGTGGGAGCAGCGAACGGTGGGTGACTTGCGATTCTATCTCGATTCAGGGCTACCACCGGACAGGGGGATAAGAGGGGAGAGTTGATGAAACCGTGGGTAGGTGTGAGAGTGATATTGTGTCAACACCTCGAAGACGAGAGAGTTCTATGACGAATTTTATTGAAGACGAACAAGGGAACCAAATGACCCTTGCCACGGGCTCTGGCCAATGCTATATACAAACGGAACCTTGTTTGAACGAGGGGCCACTTTACCCGCCAGGCAGAGCAGCAGGGGAAAAAATCCCTGATAGCGTATGGGCAACCAATAGGCAACCTACAGAAGAGCAGGTATGAATCACGGCGAACAAGCATTAGTCAAGGTCTCGGGGTTAACTAACTGAGGGAACGCGAGCCCGTCCCCACTCAGGCCCCGATGGTCCAAGTGCGCCGTCGCCGTGTCTTTCGAGCTCGTTAAGTCCGGCCATGTGGGCAAAGCTCCGTCTTGGAATTTCCCGACCAGCAAGCTATTAGGTTGATCGGCTCGTGAGATGATGTCTCATCCTGCAGACCAAAGTCGTCAACTGCCGTGATACCCGAGATAATGCAGTCAGTAAGCTGCATAACGATGACTGTCAGCCCTTTGTGTGAGGGAGGAGGGTGTGAGAGCAATAAAAAACTGATTGATAATCGCAGTCATGATGATGAATGCCAAATGAAATGGCACCGGGGGAAGTCCGGTCGCCTGACTCGTGGAAAGTTCAAGCTTAGTGGGAATTGGAATTGGAACTGGCTCGCGCTCTCGGCACTTCCGACCGCCGACATTTGGGTTAAGGAGACCCGCCGACGGGCTTGGCTACCTTGGGAGTGCCAGAGTGGGTGCCTTCGTTAATTTTTTTTTTCTTTCGCTTCTGTTTCTTTTCCTCATTCGACCTTTTTCGAGAGCCTTCGCGAGGACTTTGATATTCGCCTCGCCCCGCTGAGTCTTCTTGGAGATAGACTGAAGAATCTTGGCGAAAACGAAGCCGTCGACCTTCGGGTTGTTTCGAATAGAGTGAACGATCACATTTCCACGGTCTGCTCTATCAATCGCATATCAGACACATAGACTACACACAGGGCTAAGTCAGGAGCTTCAAACGTTGGGTGTATATGCAGCAACCCGCACAGCTGACGATTCCCGATCAAGCCTATTCCGTACATTCCTTCCGGTAGAACCACCACCAACTAAGCAACAATCCATCAAGCCACTTACGATTCCCTCCTTCTTAACCCCGTCGGTCGGGCGGCTCCTTCAAACCAACTTCACGCACCACGACGCGATACTCAAACTCGCCGATTCCTTCAGTAGTATGAGTATGACTCTGCCCGTCAATCCGGAAATTAGTCTTATCTCCAGGAAGACCACGACCTGCAATCTCACGACACTGTTTGTACTGTACATGCGGCGTTGTCGATTCCCTTCCTCCTCCCCCTCAGAAACACTCATATGCAAAGAGTACGGTATCCAGGATTGAAAACCAAATTAGGTACGGAGTAGTCCAGCAACTATCCAGAAATCCCAGACACCACACAACCATAGTGGGGCCTAGTTAGTAGCCATGGATGAAGCGAAAAAAAAAGGGGGGGCCCTACGTATCTAGATAAGTCTAGATTTCGACGGAGTACACCCGAAAGGAAAATTCCATTCCTTCCATCAATCCACCCAGACAAGACTCATTCTAACCCAGTGTTCAAACGAGGGTTCTTATGCCGATGAGTGTGGCATCGATCGACCTAAGGAACAGGTAACTTCCTGTGCTCTACACAATGTACTGTACATTCAATCCCTAAAACGTGGCGGTAGCGGTTCAGACTACCGAGTTCCTAGTGACGTTTTAGACTACGTCGTTCTGTATGCACAGTAACTACTGTACACTATGTCTACCTAGCACGTAGTCAGACAGCGCGACGCAACCAAAGATAGGACTAAATACCTAACATACCGTGAGGCGTGAGGTGAGGTAAATAATTAACTAGGTTAATTTATCACCCGATTCGTCATCGGCGCAGGCATCCGACAGAAACACGCACGGGCCATGTTAACCATCGCCGCAGCCCTGAGGAGCAAGTCCGGTAGCTTACCTAGTAACCAATTGCAGAACACGGAGATGAGGGAGGATCTTTGCTGGTGACGAACAAGAACTCACTCAGACACTACCAGTAGGTACTAACTTATACCTCGCCTGTGGTCAGAATAAGCGGCTGAGAACCGGGGACGGTGAAGCGCCTGCCTGGCCCGAGGATACGCACGGTATTTTGTTGGTTGTTCTCCCGCGTAAGTTGCGATGCGAACAGGTCCAACAAGTCCAAGTCCAAGTCCACACAGTGAAACCGCCCGACCTGCACGCTGTCCTTGATTTCTCCCGTGCATGCGGCCCTTGGGGATCGGCATTCTTTGCCGAGTACGGAGGCGGGCGATGAAATCTGGACTCCAGCTCGCGTCGCGGGAACTCGTTTGATGAGTCTGACAGCGATGCAGTATGGCGGTGTGGGCGGGGATCCACTGTCGATCCTGAAGACGTTTGGTTTGTCCCGTAGGATTGGAGGCTGTTTTGCTCAATGTTCCCTGTTGTGGTTCCAACTTCGTTTCAGCAGGATCACCATCGATGATCCATCGCTTGTCGTGATCGGTTGGAAGGAATTCTCATCAAAGTACTTCGTATCATCAAAGAACAAAATGCCATGAAGTGCAAGGTGCATCACTTCCCGCCGGTGCCCATTATGGGCAGCCGGCAATGATGCAGTAAGTGGTCCAGATCAATTCGAAGCTATATGATCGCTGCAGGCATAACTATGCTAGATATGAAAATAAGTTACCCAAGCTTAGGCCTATCCTTACACCAACCATGGAGCGTGGACTGGGGTCTCCTGATAACGATTCCGTGCGGGGGTCCCGCCCACCAATACAGGAGTGCCAAATCACAACGAACGCCGGGGTCGCTTGTCCTCCACCTGACACCATAAAAATCGCTGCAAAACGCCGGAAAATGCTGAGTCGTGTAGATAATCATGAGCTGTCTTCGAGGACATGGCCATTGGCGGCATCTTTGCGCTGCCTCAGTGTATCAATGGCTTTGCCAACTTCGTCTTTGGCCACCCCTTCCAGAGAGGCTCGGGCATCAGGCTCGAGGATTTCGATATCACCCACCCGCTCGTAGAGCATCCGGGAGATACTCCGGTTAATGTCTGTGTATTCATCTTTGGAAACAAGCTTCGAGCGATAGTAGGGTTTCAGTTCGGAAACCACAAGCCTTTGAACGGCCGACTTGACCGCGGCAGACGGCCCTGACGGCCCCGAGCGGGAAGGGGAAACATGGAGCGATCGCAGGGCTGCTGAGCGAGCTGCAGCCCGGGGGATGCGACGATTCCAGCGAGGAGGAGGGGTATGACGGGGGGGCTGATCTTCATGGCGATCTTTGTCCGAGGCAATTGGAGAGACGTCCGGGGAGAACGGTGGGGAGGAAGGGTCTGCAGGCGACCCGAGTTGTAAAGGCGATATCGGTCGGTTTCTGCCATGTGGGGGCGGCGTTGTAGAAGACATCCGGGGAGAGGAGTGGTTAGAGGGAGCAGGCGAAATGGAAGGGGAGGTTAGACCGGGCGTGAAGTGATCGGTCGGGGCTAAGGAAGAATGGGCTGATGGACCGTGTGAATTGACGCCATTGTGAGTAGAAGATGACTCCACCTCTTTGAGAAGCGATTGTAGGAAGCTCGGCTCGCTCGAAGGTTCGGCATTGATCCGAGCAGTGGCCTGTGCACTTGCAGCCCGCGATGACTCCCCGTTCTGCATAGCGAGAGCGGCCAAATCTTCGGCCCTCCGAGTCCGGGGTCGTTTGAGCTTGCGTGCAGGCTCAGTAGGCTCCGGGGATGGGGACATCGTAGGCTCTTTACGTTTTCGTGCTGCACTCGGATCGTTCTCGATTTCTCGGGCACGCTCGAATGCATTCCAGGCTCTCATTTCCTCAAGCGACTCTGGCTCAGGGGTGGGCTCGCGAGGTACGCGGGGCCGTGACGGCCGAGGGGCCTCGATATCGAGCAAGGCCGCAGTATCCCGAAAGCGGTTGCTGCCACCCTGTCGTTCAGCAACTTCAAAACGACGCTGCCATGCGCGAAACTCACGCTGATTGGCTTCTTCCCGTCGTTGCTGCTGACGAGCGCGCTCCAACGCCCTGTCATCATCGAAAGGGAAATCCAAGTCAATGTTCAAGTGATCCCAAACAGACTGCCACACCCTTGCCCAATGTAGGGAATTTAGCTGATTTCTGCTCTGTAGCATTCGTTGCTGTGCTCTAGTACGACGATTCCGTCGGTCCTGCGGTCGGGAACCCCTGTCAGTCGTCTCCGGGGAGCGTCCGAGACGACGTTGATTTTCACACCGTGCACAATACCAGGGCCCATTTGGCACCTCGTCGAGACCGACACAGTAGGTATGTGAGGGTGCATCACAGCCATCACAAAGCAGAAGCAAGTCTTCGTTGTCCGCATCGCCGCAGACTGGACAAGGCTGGAAGTCGATGAAGTCATCGTCAATATAGTCGATAACCATCGAAGGATCGACCTCGGCAACTTGGGTTCGATCCTCCACGGCATATGACGAAATCACAGGACCTGTAATATGAGAATCGATATGTTAGCCAGGGGAAACACCCACAAGGTATAGAACGGTATCCAGAGGCTTCAATGGTGGTTTGGAGGGGGTGATAAGGACTTACCGCCGGGGCGATCACTTAGTTCAACTACATTGAAACTCCGCCGGCAGATGGGACAGCTGTTGGCCCGTTCTACCCATGGTTTAAGGCAGTTGTTGTGCAAAATGTGACCACAAGGTAGCAACTGGGCGATTTGACCGGGATCCTCATTGCCATCTACACCATCGACCTTGCTGGCAACGTTCGCCGACTTGGTCTCTGGCTCGAGGTCAAGTCTTGGCGCGGCCTCGGCGGCGACGGCAAGAGGATCGCTGGCGCTTTCGCCAAGGTCTCCTAAGCACACAATACAAGTGTCGGACATTAACAGAAGGGGAGATTTCAGATGTGTCTGCAGGAACGCTGAGAGAAGGCATGAAGAGAACTTGGAGGAAAGAAAATAGGAAAGTTTTTGGGATGTAGAAAGAGAAGGGAGGGGGGGAGGGAGAAGGTCAGGTCGAGTGATGTGGGGAGAAAGCAACCGGCCTTTTGAAGGTGGACCGCCAATCCGATCTAACGCAAAGCAGGCTGGAGCCCAACGTGACCATCACCCCAAGAGCCAATCGTTCCCTCCAGAAAACGGCAAAAGCAGGCTTAGTCAGTCGTTGGGATGATGGCTTCAAGAAATGCCCTGGCCCTTGCAGCACCAGCAGGAGCACCAGCAGGCGCACTAGCAGGAAAGCAGTCACAGTAAGCAAAGCAGCTGAAACTGATTCACACAGACCACGTTTCCCCCTTCCCCTCAACCCATTTGTTCTGCTGTGAATTCAACTCTATCCACCGATAAAGTGTAGACCGCCTCTCCTTGCCCCTGGGATGGACTTAAAAGATAGCGATCTTATCGCACCGCGTAAGTGGTTTAATGAAAGTAGCATTTCTGGGGACCGCATTTCCTGGTAATTTGTCCCACGCATAGAAAATCTACGAGAAGTGTATGCAGATGATGCAAATACTGGTCGCCGACCAGGTTAGGGGATGATGATCAGGCAAGGAGATCAAACCACCCACAAGAACCGCAACCCTCTGCAATGTGAACGGCGTGTGTCGTGTCGAGAATCGAAGTCACTATCGACGGGATTTCGCCGAACGAGGCATGCTCTTAATAGTTTGATGTCCCTCACATGCGGGGCGGCCACGAGAAGGAAGGATCACAAGTTCTCAACCCCATGAACCGAGAGAAACCAGAGGTCATACGAAGACATCGCAGAGCGTTGGCATGGTTCGAGAGGGTGTGACTCGAGGACTAAGATTGGTACCGCAAATGACCTGGTATCACCGATTGCATTTTAAGTCTAGAAGGGGAAGTCTTAAATCGAGGACGAGTTCGGTGCTAAACAACATCGGGGTAACGACGTTCGGAAACGAGAAGAGCGCTCATAGAAGTTTTCCAGATCTTAATTTGGCATTTTTTTATTTCAAACGTAAAGAAAAGGAAATCCCATCATCACATTTAGACCTCCGCAATTTCTCTGAGACGGCGGATGGTGGAGCGGGTGGCAGCGGCGGCGGGGGTACTGTGTGACAAAACAGTCCAGCGATCAGCAATCGTGTCACTTCTTGGAGCCTGCGAGGGGCCCATTCTGGCTGGTTCGGAGGCAGGTCGACAGGTCGACAGATAGAGATGGCGAGACTTACGAGACGGTGTAGGCACCACCGGCAACGGTCTTCTTGCAGCCCTTGCACTCCCAGATACCAACAGCCTGGCGCTTGACGGTGTTCTTTCCGCAGAAGGTGCAGATGTAACGGGCGTGCTGGGACACTTCCATCTTCTTCACCTGCTTACGCAGGGAGGCACCGTATCTATTATCATGCCATCGTCAATATTCCATCGTGTCACGGGGGGGGTGAAGGATTTCGATGTGTCGGTTGCTCGATAATCATCGTTCGTGTTGTTGTCGCGATCGAGGCTTTTCGAATTTTTTCTGAGGGGTTCGGAGTGGGAGGACGCGAATGCCTACCTGGTACCATATTTACCGGTGATGCCGACCTCTGCAATGTTCAGTCAGTAATTAATTCAGAAGGCCGATTTCGCAGTCGTCTCGCGCAGAGATTCGAGGGTATACACATACTCTTAGTGCGCTTCGTCATCTTGGCTGGATCCGGCTGTTGAGGTCGAAGATGGATACAGTGCGGTAAGTCGAAATCGAGACGTGAGTCTTTCTAGTCGGGAGTGGTTGTGGGCGGGCTCGCTTAGGGCTGCACCTAGAGTCACGTGAGCCGCATCATACTTGGACTGCCTCTGGGATGGCATAGATCCGAGTAGTCAAGTTATGAGGCAGTGAGGGTCATCGAGCTCTACATTCACTACATTTCTTAAGTCTTTCTCTTCTATTTGACCTTTTTTTTTCTTCCTCTTGATGCCTCTCCTGGCCGCGTTACTGTGCGCGCATATTCTGAAGAGTCGTGATGACATAATAAATCCACGGTTCGGGCTTATGTAATTCGCCCTGCATAACTCGCCATCAAGGTGATCAAGGTGCTGACACTTCGCTTACGAGTATTGTGCACCCATGCTATTGCGTTAGGAAAGTGAAGACTACTTATGCAGTGCTTATAGTACCTACTTTAATACACTCTACCGGCTTCTGTAGAGCAAAGTTCAGTTCCCAAATTGAGGGGCATGTAAGTGTCTGATCACATGCATGGGGCAGACTGATCTATGGTATGTCTGGATCCGGTTAGTGCGGTCTAGTACTCGTGCTACCACCGATCTGGCCGGAACAGAACAACCTCAGGCCAGCCATCCCTAGTTGTATAAACTCCGCTCCATGCGCGCATCAGGGTGCAGCAACAGCAATTCCTCCGAACAACTAAATCACTGCCTCCCGCTGCGTACTTCGGTCTACGAACCGTCACTTCAAAACCTAAGTATTATCAAGAGTAGCAATCCACCCCGCCGAGATGGAGTCTCAGAGAGAGTACGACATCATTCTCCTCGGCCCCACTGGTTACACAGGACGCTTCTGTGCCCACCATATCGTCAAGCATCTGCCGACCAACCTGAGATGGGCAGTGGGAGGACGCTCTCAGTCCAAGCTTGAGCAGGCCGTCAAAGACTTGACGGCTCTGAATCCTGATCGCAAAGATCCTGGTACTGTACCGCGGCTACACGCATACTCTCCACATATTAATGGACAGTAGATATCATTACTGTGCAGCTCAATAAAGAAGAACTCGACCCGCTGGTACGCAGAACGAAGGTCATCATCAACTGCGTGGGTCCATACTGTTTGTACTCGACGCCGGTGGTCGAAGCCTGCGCCAGCAATGGAACACACTATGTCGATGCGTCGGTTACTCTCTGTCCACCGTTTGGCTTCCCTCTACTGATTGCGCACCCCGTAGAACCGGAGAAACCCCCTGGGTGAAGACCATTGTCGAGAAATACCATGAAAGCGCCAAGTCGAACGGCGCCGTTGTACGTGCTGCTCGCGTCTTGTTTGCATAACACCACTCTAACCACCCCTCTCAACAACTACAGATCATCCCCTCCGTCGGAATCGAAAGCGCCCCAGCAGACATGTTAGCCTGGGCTCTCGTCAAACGCATCCGCGAAGACCTCGCCTGCGACACCAAGGAAGTCGTCTCCGCCATCCACGAGATGAAGTACGTATGCCACGCAGCCCTCGAGGCACTACACGACTTTCTAAACTAACCCCTGACCACCAGATCCTCCGGCGCAAGCGGCGGCACCCTCAGCACAATCCTCACCGTCTTCGACACCCTCTCCTTCTCCGACATCGCCAAATCCACCGACCCCTTCGCGCTGGCCGCGTCGCCGCCCCCGGCCAACGTCCCCCGCGAGCCCCTCCTCGCCCAGCTCTCCGGCGTCCGGTACGTGCGCGACCTGGGGGCGCTGACGACCTCGCCGTCCGGGCTCGCGGACGTCAACGTCGTGCACCGCAGCAGCTCGCTGATGCCGGAGTTCTACGGGCCGCGCTTCCACTTCCGCCAGTTCCTGCGCGTGCGGAACGCGCTCGTCGGGGTGTTTGTCCACTATGCGTTTCTGGCCGTGATCTCGCTGCTGATCTTCGCGCCGGTCCGCGCCCTGGTCCGGCGGTACGTCTACCAGCCCGGCGCGGGCCCCACGGCCGAGGCGTCGGCGAACGACCAGCTCGAGTACCGGGCGGTTGCGACGGCGGATCAACCGGTGGCGCCGAAGCGTGCGTTTGGCAAGTTGCGGTACCAGGGGGGCTGTTATGAGTTCACGGGGTTGAGTATGGCGGAGGCGGCGATGGTGATTCTGGAGAATGAGGAGAAGGTCAAGCGGGTCTCGCGGGGTGGGATTGTGACGACGGCGGTGCTGGGACAGGAGTTGCTGGATCGGTGGGAGAAGGTCGGGTGTCGGGTTGAGACGCAGGTGTTTGAGCATTAGCTTCGTTTTCGTTACAAGATCTTTTTCTCTTATTGTACGATCATAGTTGTTGTATCTGTATGTTTTGGTAATTCTTTGTGAATTGTATGACGCAGTCACTTGAAACGGCAATCCAACCCAACCAGTAAGTATGAAGCAACCCAGGGAATCAATCCAGCAATTCCCACCCACAAAGACGTAACCCACAAATAAAGCAATACAAAAGCCCCCCTTCGGTAGGAAACAGCCAAACTCTCACAACCTCGACAACCCCGCCCTCCCAAAGACAACCTCCTCCAACCACCACGCAATAATCTCATTGACCTCCTCGGGCTTCTGCCACAGCGCCCAATGGCCCGTGTTCACCTGCTTGTAGGTCAAATGCGGGATGGTCCTGGTCATGCCGCCGCCGAGATTAGGCGGCAGGGCGGGGTCCTTGAGGGCCTGGATGAAGAGCAAGGGGGCGGTGATGCGGCGGTTGAGGATGGCCAGTTCATCCTCGTAATTGATCTTGCGGGTGCGATACCAGTTTACTATTCGCCCCGCGAATTAGCATAGACCTCCCACAGCCCAGCCCAGCCCAGCCCAGCCCAGCCCCCTGGCCACACACTCATCCAGGAACAAGAGGTTAAGTTAAGGGGACAAACATACAAGGTCCTCGCAGCCCATTCCTCGCAAACTCGGCAGCGTAGTACTCCAATTCCTGTACAGCAACACAACACCAACAAGCGTTAGCTTCACCACCATCCTCCCAAAAAGAAAGGCAAAACATACAACCTCACTCAACAGCCCCGACCCGGCCACCTTCTCCAGCCGATCCCACAGCACCCCGACCTCGGCGTCGAACGCGACGCTCCTCTCCTCGTCCGCCGTGCGCCCGCCGTACAGCGCCGACAGGAACCGCGCGATCTCCGCCGTCCCCTGCAGGTTCCGCTCCAGCGCCCGGCCCCGGAACTGCAGCTGGTAGCCGAAGTGCGGCGCGATGCGGCGCTCCGTCAGCGCCTCCAGCGACAGGTACTTGCGCGTGGGCGGGGCGTAGGGCACGCAGACGGTGAAGACGTGCGAGACGAGCGTCGGGTGCCACAGGGCGACGCGGTAGGCGAGGGCGGCGCCCCTTTGCTCCGTCACTCGCTGTTAGCTGATTGAAGGTGTTGAATGAGGGAGGTTGGGGGATGGGGTAACGGTACCAGTCATGTCCGCCGAGGATGATCTGGTGGGCGTCGAGGAGGGAGGCGAGTTCTTTGATGTCGTTGGCGCAGTTGCGGTGCGAGTAGAGATGGATGTTCTCGGGGGCGTCCTAGCTGCTGATTTAGCGATCGGGGTGCTTGGTGGTGGTTTTGGTGTGGTGAGTCCATACGGTTTGTCCGTAACCCAGACAATCCGGGGCTACTACTCTGAGCCCCAGGTTGATGAGCATGGGGATCTGGTAGCGCCATCCCATGGAGAGGTCGGGGAAGCCATGGAGCTGTTTTGGCCAGGTTGGTATACTTCAATTCGAGGCTTTTGTTTACACAGCGCAGGTGACACTCACCAGGAAAATGGTGGCGCGGTATACTCCCGACTCCGGCTCGCTGTACAAGTAGCCTGGCAATATATGTATGGATCAGCCTCGGTTGCGTCTGTCGCTCAACAACTTGATCAGTGCATGGGTGTTAAATGTCGCATATCGAAGCAATGGACCACCAAGCCGATCAAAATATGCATGATCTTCCCACATACTGTATGTGTTGCCATTGAGGTTGGCGGAGCGGCGCTCGACTCGCGGGTCGCCGGTGACGTCGATCTTGTCCACCGCCATTTTCTGGATACCACAAGTGAAAGGGTGGTTTTATGCTGCGAGTACAGAACTACTTCGGAAAGGACAGTCAAAAGACAATGGAATTAGCAGAGCGGAAAGGTTCCTGGGCAAAGAGAGGAGATTCTGCCATACCGACTTTCTGTTTAATCTAAGAATTGGTACTTGATGGAGACTCCCCGCCAGCTGTTCATCACGTGAAACTGAAGCTATATTTAATCCGCGAAGGCACCACGAGGCTGGGCCAGTGGAGTTGGGCATGCGAAGTGACGCTTCGCTCAGTCAGTCAGTCAGTCTTCCGAATAAGCCGATGGAATTAACGCAGCTATGAGAAAGAATGGCTCATGGAGACAGAAGAGAGGGAGGAGGGGTACATTCCCCAGTCCCCCATTGTTTGATCGTTCTGCCGAAAATGCCTCGGCTAATGCTCAGATGCAAGAGACAGCAGAATGCAGCTACAGTTACTACCATACATGCTCAGACGTACATCGTGCCTGCGTTCCAACTCCGCGCTTTGGCTTTGCGCAGTGTACAGAACGCTGCGGAGTTCTCAGAATATGACCATTATAGAGTACAGTTAGATAGGATCGAATCGCCCATAGCTTCAGTTGGTTCTTCAGTAGATTACAGTGTCCTCCTGGTCCTCGACCACCTCTCCGCCGTCATCGTCGTGTGCGCGATGCAGATCATCGTGGCCGTCAGCCACAGACACGACGCTATCATTTGCGGGTGTGGTGTCTTGTGGGGCCTGTTCTGCCTCCTCTTCGGATTTCGAGCCTGAGTTTTCTGCGCGTACAGCATTCTCCTCAGGTGCGATCTTGGACTCGTGCGCTTCTGGGTTTGGCACCGACGCCGGTCCCTGAGCATCATCCTGTGTGCTTTCCGGCTTCTGCTCGTCCTCGGCGCTGGTGTCCTGGTTCTGAGCTGCGTAGCGTGCCTCAAACTCAGCCCTCTCTCGGGCGACAGTTGCTTCCGCCTCGTGAATCTGTTCATCTATAGCATCTTCATCATCGGACCGCAACTGCCATGGTTTGTAGTACTTTTTCAGCACCAACAGTTAGCGTTACTTCTCATACAAGCCAACACCCCCATCACCCCTAGAAAACACAAGAGACAAGTGAAAGACATACCAAAACAGGCTCCGCCTTCGTCTTAAGATACCTCGCCGTAGCCAAAATATTCTCATGCCGAGTCCGCATCTGCACATGGTAACAAATTAGCATTTGGCACCGGAAACCACCCCGGAATCCCCAACACTGCGAAGCGATCCAGAATGACAAAAGAAAAGGGAGGGAATCTCACCGCTTCCTCCTCATAAGCCCTCTGATACTTCTTCCGTCTCTCCATCCTCTCCTCGCGCCGCTTCTTCTTCAACTCCCCATATTCCTCATCCTGTAACTTGAGCTTATCCTGCTGCCGCTTCTCGATATCCGCCCGCCGTCGCTGAGCCGCCGTGTTCGAGGAGCTCTGGGAGAGCGTGCCCAGCAGCGCGCCGAACAGCCGCTGGCCGCGTTTGCGCTCCTCGTCCTTGCGTCCGGCGGCCGGTCGGCGCGGTGGTGGTGGTGGTGCGCGCTTCGATTCCTCTGGAGATCTCTGGTCTTGGTCTGCTGTGGGTTCCGAGGGGACGACAGGCGGGTGGTCGTCGTTGTTTGTTTCTGCGGCCTGTTCTTGTTGTTGTTCTTGGTCTTGTGGCTGGGTGGCGGGGGCGGAGGTACTCAATCGGCGGCGTTTGCTGTCTGTTTCTGTGCCTGTGGCTGTTACATCGTCGCCCGCCTCTGTAGCGGAGGAGGACTGTCGCCGTTTGAGGCCCGCATTTGTCGTTGTGTGATCTGGGGAAGGGAGTCTGGGCTGGTGGTCTTCTGGATCGGGCAGAGCTACTGCCGATGCGAGAGTTCTATGTATTTGTCATAGCATCAGTAAGACAAGTCACATCCCTGAGAGCATGTGGCGTATAAATTTATAGAGAGGACTAGAACTGAGACATACCCTTCAGCCATATCCACACTCAGAGACTAACTGGACCGGGGGAGGGGAGGTTGTACGAAAGGGTTTCCAAGAAAATTGATAACACCAGAGATTAAGGTACATACACCTTGTAATGTAATCAGGGGAACAAGCAACGACAACGAGTGACGGAGGAAGAGAGATCGGACGGAAAATGACCCACGACCGAGAGAGAGAAAATGAAGAGTGTTTCTCAAACCAACTCCCAAACCGATAACTTTAGTTCAATAGCGATGCGATCGATAACTTCTGGCCAGCTGCTTCGGCGGCGGCGGCGCGGGACTGCTCCGTGCACGGACCACGCCTTACCCAATCGGGGTCTGCCGTTGGAGTTCCAATCCAGTTGCAGTGTCAGTGCTAGAGGAAGCGCGGCGATTCTTCTTCTTCTTCTTCACTTCCTTTCTCACCTGGACAACACACGCACCTCCGTCAGCTATTCACCCTTGCTTTGAAATCCTCTCCACTCACCCACGCCACCTATAACGTACAACACCTACATCTTCTTTGAGGCCCATCTCTCACCCCTTGCAACCTCAATCTCCTACACCCTCACCCTTACCCTCAACCACACCTATCACCACAACCCCTCTGACACCCTGACACCCTCAAAATGTCCCGCCACCACCCCGATCTCGTCATGTGCCGCAAGCAGCCCGGCATCTCCATCGGCCGCCTCTGCGACAAGTGCGACGGCAAGTGCCCCGTCTGCGACTCCTACGTGCGCCCGACCACCCTGGTCCGCATCTGCGACGAGTGCTCCTTCGGCAACTACCAGAACAAGTGCATCGTCTGCGGCGGCGAGGGGATCAGCGACGCCTTTTACTGCTTCGAGTGCACCCGCCTGGAGAAGGACCGCGACGGGTGCCCCAAGATCATCAATCTGGGCAGTTCGCGGACGGACCTGTTCTACCAGAAGAAAAGTTTTCGAAATCATTGACCCCCGTGCCAATCATCATCGCTTGCTTGGGGGAATGGGCATCCGGGATTTTGGTCCGATTTACGTGATGTGATGCTCGATTTTGCCTGCTCCGGAAGAAGCGCCTCGTCTTGGCTGTTACGAATGATTTAATAAGAGAAGACACACAGCTGGTGGAAGAACGCTCAGCTCTCTAAGTGCCGGGGTGAGGGGCTATATACTGTATCGATCTCATAGAGCAAAAAGCAAGAAAGATGTACAAGAAATCAGGGGAACCGTTGGGCCCACCTGGGGACTAATCATATTTACCGTCCGGGACGTCTCGGTCTCGCGAACCCGCGACTGGGTCCGGTGCTTTGTTGCGGGTGGACTTCTTCCTGCAGCCTCTCGCCGGAGATCTCGTCGGGAGAGGATGCCTCGATCTGCAAGTGCTAAATGTTAGCGGATGCCCATTTTTTCTATTGAAGGCCGTTGACTGACCTTCTTCGAGACCTTCAGTCCCTGCTCTTCAGCCAGCGCGAGCGCGTGCATGCGGGAACTAGCGTACAGCATGCGTTCTCGGATCGACGAACCCGACGGGCAGGTGTAAATGAAGACCACAGTGTCGGAGTCAGGGTAGTGATAGAAGGTGTACCGCGGCGAGGAGTCCGGGATGTGCGACTGGACGGCGTTGGCCTCGACGCCCGACTCAGCGACAGCCACCTTGAAAGCCTCCGACTTGACCTCGATGGCCTGTATTTAGTTTGTGAAGCAGATTCGTTAGCGAGACCTCCAATCCAGATGCAAGCAAGCATATCAAAAAAACCAGATCCTATCCTTCTTTTCCGCTGCTGGTGGCAACCCCAAGAACCCGATAATCACCCGCATCAAACCTACAGGATATAGGGGGAAACACATACCAACTGCACCAGCCCACCGGCCCGCAACCCCGCAAGAGCCGCCTTAACCTCATCGTCCACATGCATCTGGATGCGCATGCCCGACGCGCCTCCGCCCGTGCCCCCCGCGGCGAACAAACTGCCCCGCTGGAAGGTACCCCCGATGCCGATATCCCGGCCGGGGGTGCCGGACCGGGCCTCCTCCTCCGCGCGCCTCACGGCCTCCAACTCCCGCTCCTTGTCGCCCATCAGATCCTCCCGCCTCCACCCCAGTCCTTCATCCGCGGTGCCACCGGCATCCTTCCGGGCCCTCTCCGCCTCCCGCTCCCGCCACGCCGCCTCCCCGATCACCTCCTCCTCGTCCGTGGCGAAGACGGTCGCCGCGAACTTCTCCGTGCCGAGTTCGCGGGCGAGCGTGGCGCGCGTCGCCGCGAAGAGGGTCTTGTTGCGCACGCCCGCGTTGGAGGGGATGTAGGTCAGGGCGAGGAGTTCATGTTGCGAGTCGGTGGTGGGCCGGCGGAGGAGCAGGTAGATCGGGGTCTTGGGTTCCAGGACGGTGGTGAGTTGCGGGAGGGAGGCGTAGAAGCTGGAGGCATCCGAGGTCGAGGTCGAGGCGAAGGGCAGCGCGGGTAGCGGGGTCAGGCGCTCGGATTGGATGGTCACCGGGAGGCAGAATTGGGTGGCGTCGGTGGTGAAGCTTGTGAAGGCGGTTTGGAGTTCTTGGGAGACTTTTGGGACGTATCATTAGTTTCGGGGTGGTTCTGTTGGGGGACAGGCAGGAGGGGGTCACGGGTTTTTGATGGAAGGTGGCCGATGTCGTAATGTCAGGGGGAGAGAGGTCGGGAGGAGGAACAGGGAAATGTTGGTGGAGCTTGGAGACGGAGAAGAGTGTAGTTGAGATGGGAACGTACCTGAGATTCCGGACTGCATCTTGAAAGAGAGACACCAGGACTGGTGTGGGTGTTCTCTGATGCTGGAGGAGGTGGTGGTGGTTGTTGCTGGCAGTTGATGGGGAAGAGCGACGGATGTTTACTGCGGAGTGGACGGAGGGGGGCGGCGGCCAGGGCAGAAGCGGTGTGTGTGTCTGGCGGGGTTCACTTCAGTAAGACGAGCGGAAGAGAAATCAGGGCAGGCGGGTTTCTATTCTTAACTTCTACTTATCTCGATTTTTAGTCCAATTCGCAAAACATTCTCTATTTCCATACTTGATCAACCAGTCATTGCTACTCTGGGTTCATCATCATCATCATCATCATCATCATCATCATCATCAGGCACTTCCAATCGATATTCACAATTCTAATCAACTTTCCAAAAAAAAAAAAGGTATAGATACAAAGGAAACATGCGGCCAAAACAACACGACATGATATATACAATTCACCCCAGATGTGAATCTAGAATTGGCAATCCAGGCCTCCAACCAAACATATAAACAGGAATCCCTTGTCTCAAAAGCAGTGATCGAAAACGCCACCATGCTCCATGGTATCAAATGCTTTCGAAAACACATGGCGGCTCACTCCTTCCTACCCGCATAACACCTTTTCTCCCCACGGTTACTCCTCAAAAGTGCCGCCAACGAAGGGCCACCGCGATGACTCAAGCTTGCCCTTCAGGAACTCATAGACCGTGAACGTGACGGCCTGGCCCGGGGCGACTCTCATCACACGGGGCGTGATACCCTTGTAGAAAGCGGCGGCGCCCTCCTGCTTGAACATGTCCTTGGCGATGACCACGATCCGGGTCACGGCGGACTGGCCGGGCTCGGCGCGGGTCTTCTGCAGTCTCGTCTTGATGGTGTCGATGGGAGCGTTGGAGAAGGGTCCGACGGCACCGGAGATCAAGCCGATGCAGGTCGTCTGGTAGGACGGCAGCTGCGAGTTGGCGTACTCGGGCTGGCTTCGCTGCAGGAAGGCCTTCAGCTCCGTGTATGCGGTGAAGTTGGCGGCCTGGTTCGTTCCCTGGCGGAGGGCGGTCAACGAGACACCGCGGTACAAGGTGCTGAACCCTTCCTCCCGGATGACGGTGAACAGGGCGTGCGGGGCGCTGCGGTACTTGGGGGTGTCCAGAGGGTCCGACAGACTATGGTGTTGTGCTTGCAGACGGATCTTGATGACTTCCATCGGGTTGACCACCGCCACCGCTTCCGTCACACCAGCGCAGAGACCAGCTATTGAGGGAGAAAAAATGTCAGTCAGGACTTCTCTCGGGCCAGCCCACTTCAGTGAAGCGCAGGCCTGTCGACATACCGAGGAAAGTGGCCTTGCTGGTCACGGCTCCAGTCTCTTTGTCCGCGAGCCATTGCTTGTACGTTTCGTAGGATGTGAATCGGATGGCCATCTTCGGAATGATACCTCCCAGAACGGCTC
This sequence comes from Aspergillus aculeatinus CBS 121060, assembly GCF_003184765.1. Classification (NCBI taxonomy): domain Eukaryota; kingdom Fungi; phylum Ascomycota; class Eurotiomycetes; order Eurotiales; family Aspergillaceae; genus Aspergillus; species Aspergillus aculeatinus. The sequence goes on from NW_020291509.1 coordinate 348,649, forward strand.
CGAGACCCTTGTACAATCCCAATGCGGTTTCTCTCTTGACAATGTCGACACCAGTGGCAACGAACCCGCGTGGTTTAACCTGGGTCAGGCGTGTCAGCCGGAGCGCGGATAGTTTGCGCGGGAGCGCTACTTACACCAGGGGCTCTGGCCCGACGCGACAACTGCATGCGGACTTTGACGGTATCTGAATCCCTGTCAGGGGACCATTCTGACTGTTCTCGGTAGGGTCGAGTGTCTTACCTAGGGGATGGCACACGAGGGCCTCCATCATACCCGCACCACCACCAGCTGTCGCAAGTCAGTATTGTGCGGCAGCGAGTGCGCCGGGAGGGACCAGAGCTTCGTACCGATCAAATTTACAGCCGGGGAAGCCGGCTTCTTGCCATTTCCTCCTTTCGCAGACATGATGAAAGATTGTGTGATTCAGAAAGTAGAAATCGGTGCAATTGACGCTCAGGGCTACACCAGGTAGGGTGAGAGCAGTCGAAGCGAGGCGATTGAATGCGCTTTCGTTGGCAATGGCAAAGACAAGGCGAGGAACCCAAGGCGGATAAAAGAAGGGAAGCAAGGAAAAGAGGAAAAAAAGAAAGAAAGAGGATAATGAAAAGCCCTCGTTCTGGAGCGCAGGGGAATCTTCTTTTTTTTTAATAGGGTGCAGGATTGACGGATCGGTGGTTCACAAGCAGTGCCAAATAATTTGCTGGTACGGGGAGATACGGAAGTATAGCAACTACGTTCCCTCGGCTCGACCAAGTCAAGGTATTTAAAATCGGCGATTGAGAAGGAGGTCACTGGATCTGGGGTCTAGCGGGCCAGTCGCGCCAAATGACTGGTCTGTCCCGGATAATAAGAGTCACGATAATACTAATAATGGGGATATCGCAAAGGGGGAGGGGGGAGGGGGGAATGGGGACTCGGCAATGAGGATCTCTACTACGTACTTGCTGGGCGGACGGACAGGATGAGTTTAGCCCTGAGAAGCCGGGCGTGGAGAAGCTATGACGGGGAAGCGGAGGAAGCTTCGCTGGACGAGCGGAACTGCGGATGAGCTGCTGCCGCCGCTGCAACAGCCGAAAATTATTCGCAACGAGGAAGAAGGATGAATATGATGGATGGTATGAGAGGAAATAGGACTGAATGTCTTTGATCTATACTTCGACAGGGGAGGAGCATACGGCCTTCTTATACGCTGGTCCTCCTCATTTTCTACTACGACCATCATATCAAGGCATCAGCTACAGTGAGTGCACTGGTAGTATATCGGTACAATACATCATGCTCATGCTCATGTCTCCTCCTCCACCACCTCCTCTCCACGTTGTCGTCCTCGCTCTTCCGAGGCTTCGGGTCCAAGGACGGACGGTTTGGCCTGTCAGTCTTCCTAGTGACTGACTGACTTGGTTGTACCCGGCCAATCTTCCTCCGAGCGGTGCCACTGGGCAGGGAGAGCGGAACCACACACACACACAGTACTTTAGACAGTCAGAGATTCAGCCCAGCAAACTGCATCGGGCAAAGAACCAGAAACCACCTTCACATGCTGGACCCTTCTTGTCGTCATCTGCGTGTCGTGAACAACATCATCATCATCCTCCCGCATTCAGAGTTTAGAAGCTTGTGACAGTAATCCCCCTCTGGAAAACCTTAGTCAGAGTTTCATGGCGAACTCAACTTCATTGTATGTATGTATGTATGTATGTATGTACTGTAACAAGTGTAGCCCACCCTCCCCTCCCACTCAGACTCACAGTCGCAGACTCGCAGGTAAGGTAGTCACGGGTATTCCCGGGCCAAGAACCTGGAGATCGAAAATGCTGCCGAGGTCGTTTTTCCCCCTCAGGCCTTCTCCTTCCCCGGAGTTCTCTGGACCGGTCGCAGCGAGAGCTTCGGCTTAGGGGAGATCTCGTCCCCCCAAAAAAAGAGATCTTGTGACTTTCGTGAACCACCGGAGTTCTACCTTTGCTCCGATTTTCGCAGGGTGACGGTCACATAGACTAAACTAAAGCGTGGTGGATGTGATTTTTTTTTTTCTGTTGCAGGACTCCGGACGGAGTGCTTAACCCCCACGGTTCAGGTTTTATCCACGGTCTGCTGACCGTTTTTCCCCCCGGCGGGTTGGCTTGCTTGCGTTGTCTGCATTCCGGCAGATTCTTGTTAGAGTTGGAGAGAACTCGCTTTTGACGCGTACTCCGTACATTCACTGCAGGGTACGGTAGTAGATGAAGGAATGATACTGATGTTCGATCGGATCAGGTGACCTTCTAGGCGTTACGAGTAAAAGCAGCATGAGGCTCGGATCTGAGATCTTTCACATGCTGCTGGTCGCACTGCATCGGAGGTCTGTCTCACCTAGGTGGTTGTGAGGAGTATCTCTGGGGAAGAGATAGTCTCCGACGAGGGTCGCAAGTGCCTGTCTTATGCCTTGTGGAAGCTCTATAGTAGCTCTCTCGAGTGAGTGTTGTAGGAGCAGGATGATTAAGAGGGTCACGTGTTGCTACATAGACACGGAGGACGGACGGTAGATTGTTGGCCCGATAAGTTCCAGCTCAGAGTATACTGCTTCGACTTGGCTGATACTGACCTCGGATGCTGACTGATACTGTGAACGAGGACTGAGTGCTCCAGACACGATCGTCAATCTAAGACTCATCTGGCGCTACAACGCCAGAAGTATGTATATTAGAACAGCGCACATGCATGTCCACGCCCAACTCCAGGCAGAATGGGACCGCCCGGGAGATCGTTCAGCCTATCAGTTTATCAGGTCGGCCCTAGATTTTGACCCCGATCGACCACCGACACACAACTCGTCCATCATGCAGCGCGAAAATGGCACAATCCGAGTTTTTGCTCAGGAGCTATAAGGCGAGGGGAGGGAAACGCTTGGCAAGAACCACTGCACCTCTCTCTGAGAGACTTCCCCACGAAAAAGCTTAGTTGGATCAAAATCATGAGCGTGGCCTCGCCTGCCCAAACACCACCACCACCGCCACCACCACCATGGTACCGCCGGGGCCCCGGGGGCATGGGACAAGCCCTGCAAACGACGGCGCTCTTCATCCTGCACCAATGGCTCCTGATCGGGATCGGGGTCGTCTGCGTGCTGGCGTACTACTTCCCGAACGTGGCGAAGAACGGGGGCATCATCCGGTCCGAGTATAGCGTGCTGTACGGGGCGATGGCGCTCATCTTCCTGATCTCGGGGCTCAGCGTGCCGCGCGAGAAGCTGTTCCGGCACCTGCTCAACTGGCGGCTGCACGTGCTGGTGCAGGGGTTCTCGTTCGTGGTGATCCCGGCGCTGATGCTGGCGGTCGTGCACATCATCCTGGCGGGCGATCCGCAGCAGCGCATCGACCGCGCCGTGCTGGCCGGCTACGTCTTCCTGGCCTGCATCCCCACGACCATCGCCTCGAACGTGGTGATGACGCGCTCCGCCGGCGGCGACGACGCCGCCGCCCTGGTGGAGGTCATCATCGCCAACTTCCTGGGCCCCTTTGTCACGGCCGGCTGGACCATCGCCCTCCTGCCCGCCGACCCGGCCTTCGACCCCTGGCGCGGCGCCGCCGGCGGCGACCTCTCCGACATGTACCGCGACGTCTTCAAGCAGCTCGGCCTCGCCGTGCTGCTCCCGCTCGTCGTCGGCCAGCTCGTCCGCTGGACCTGGCCCGACCGCACCGCCTGGGTCCTGCTCACCTTCAAGCTGCCTAAGCTGAGCACCGCCTGTCTGCTGTTGCTGATCTGGTTCGCATTTGTCCCACCCCCTAATTTCAAGACCTGACTAACACACCCGAAAAGGTCAACATTCAGCTCCTGCTTCGCAACCGGCGCCCTCCAGACCCTCTCCGTGCAAACCATCATCTTCGTCACCCTGTTCAACATCGCCCTCTACATCTTCATGACAGCGGCCTGTTTCGTCCTCTCCCGGCCCCCCGCCTTTCTGGCGCGTGTGGTGATCCCCATCCCCGTGCCCGGCTTCCTTTCCCGGTTCACGGCAGCGGGGAGGAGGAACCCCGGGGAAGACGACCCAAAAACGAGGAGGGTGGAATTCCGGCCATTTCGGTCCATGGACCCCAAGGAAGCCATCGCCGTGTGTTTCTGTGCCCCCGCCAAGAGTAATGCGCTGGGCATTCCGTTGCTGTATGCCATGTGGGGATCGTTGGAGCTGTATCTGAAGGCGAAGACCTCCGTGCCGGTGCTGTTGTTTACCACGGAGCAGATCTGTGTCGCGCATTTCTTTGTGCATTGGTTTAAGAAGTGGAGGGTGCGGGTGGAGGGGACGACTCGAATTGGGGAGGGGGAGGGAGGGAGGGATGGGGATGCGGAGGTTGCGGGGAGGAGTGACGGTAATGAGCAGGAGGGAGTTGGTTCTGTTGAGGAGGGAGTAACAGGGAAAGGAGTGACCGTGGAGAATGGGGAATGGCGGGAGAAGGACGCTTCGACCCTTGTATAACCGGCCAAATTTCGTTAATAGATTCGTACAATAGAATAAGAATTTACAGGAATAAGGAAACAGAACGTGGTTGGGGACAAGTCGATCACGACCCTATACATTGAATAACCACAGACCATGGTTTCGTCATCAGATATAGCTCACTTTCACCCCCATCCCTATCGTCCCCCTGACTTTCTGCCATGCCGCGCCTGTGATCCTCCGAATGCGCTCCCGGATATCCTGTCGGCTCAGCGCGAACAAGATCCCCAGCATGAAGAGCATCGTCCGCGCGAAGGAGAGCGGGTTCCCCGCGATACTCTTCCGGATGTACTGCATCAGATTGCGGACCACATTCGTCAGGGCTTGTGACCGCTTGGCCCGCGTATCGGGCTTGTCTGTCTTTTTGATGCTTTTCGAGCCGGACGGCGAGAACGCAGTGCGGCCGGTGGCAGAAGCTCCAGTCTTCCCATTGACCTGCTTCTCGGTGCTCTTCCCTCGACCCTTGATACTGCCGTTCGGATACGTCTTCTCAATCCCGTAATCCACCTCGCTGCTGCTCCGGCCATGGCCCTTTGACTGCGACTGCGCGGCAGCAGCAGCAGCAGCGGCGGCGGCGGCGGCGGCATCCTCTTCCACCTGCCGTCGTTCAGCCTCACGCGCTTGTCTTTCGAGCTCCGCGTCTTTCTCCCGCTGCAGCGCCGCAGCGCGCAGCTCGCCTTGCTGCTTCTCCTCCTTCAACCCCTCTAATGTCTGCAAGAACACGTCTTTCCGTTCCTCGTCGAGGACTTCACTCAGGCTAATGAACTCCTGCGCGTAATCCCATTCCTCGTTGCGGGGGAGCACATGCAGCGTGAACAACTCGATGATCCGCACCCGTGCGTTCAAGTCCTTCGGGGTATCCGTCCCGCCATTGGCTCGCTGGAGTGACGTGGTGGACGAGGAGTGGTCGCGCAGATGCTGCTCGGTGATATCTAGGTTCGGCTGACCGGACGACGAAAGATAGGTTTCAAGTCGCTGTTGGTTGAGTTTCTGCGATGGCATATGGCTGAGAAGTAGGGTGGCGCTGATGGAATCGGGTGTGGTCAGTTGGCAAGATCGAGCTGTCAACGCTGAGGAATTCACTCACAGATTATATACAACTTCCGCGTCGACGGAACCCTCGAGACCCTGGTAGCCGGTCTGCACGACGGTCTCCCAGATCTGTCCCTCGCGAACTTGGGACGAAATAGCTTTCCATTCCTTTTGTCCGAATACTGCCTTGCCTTCTTCGGGCCCCAGGTCGACAATGGCGCTCAGCAGGGTGATGTAGAGATTCCATACTTTGATCCGCCACGTGGGTTGGGCGGCGGCGATGGGCGGTCCGCCGAGGGCTGAGGAGGAGTCGCCGTTGGTGAATTGCTCGTCATTGCCGCTGGGAGAGGTGATGGCGGGTTCCAACGCGGCGAGCGCTTCTTGGAGCCGTCGTGTGAGAAAAAGTTGAGATGCTTTTTTGTAGGTCTTGGAGCAGAGTTTGGACGGCGAACGTGGTGATGTTGTTGATGTTGTTGTGGAGGAGGAGAGGTGTTGCGACTGAGATGCCGATGGGTCGGCCATTGTAGCTACCGCCAGCGGGAATGCGATAGGCGACTTGAAAGTGGTAGAATGGGGGTGGGGAATGAGGAAATGAGAGATACAATGCTTCCACGGAGAAATTCCACAATTGTAAGTGTGGTTGACAGGCAGATTGTACTTGGGAGGAGGTTGGGGTTGGGGAGAGGAGGACGGAACGCTGTGACACTAAGTAAGGTAGAGTTGGTCGTAGGCCCGGTACTTCTTCTCATACGGACCGATCGTTTGCTGCTTGCTGCTTCCAGCTTCACCTCGGCTTGTTCGACAGTCCGGGGTTGTTGCTCTGTCACGGGACAGCTGCCTCAGGCTACCAGCCCGCGTTAACGGTTAAATTAACAGTTCTGTCTGGCGACGGCTTCATGCTTCCATGCTTCATGCATTCCTCCGCCTCCAAGCATCGACTGTGGGTCGCAATAATACCCATCAATCATCTTCATGTTTAACGGAGCGGACAAATTAGATCAGTGACCATCGCGTTTGAAACAACAATCACAACGAGATGATATCGTCAAATCAGGGGAATCTCTAATGACCATTCCAGACCATCCAGATCATCTTCGTTCCTTGAGTCCTTTCTTCCTACCCCTGTTTTCGCCTGATAAGCAAAACATTGGCCTCAGTTCCTGCCCACACTGAAGTCTGTGGGTGGCATATTTCAATCTCGCTCAATCTAGACCCCACTTAGTCTCATTCTCTGAAGGCAATCTACTATCATCATTACTCTTATTATTATTTATTGTCATCCCTCAACCGTCTACTACGCATAAATAGAAAGCATGGATATCACCGCTCATAACTTTGGGCTAACTCTCCCTATGCTCCTAGATGAGTTGTCAACCTGCTGTTTTGTAGCCCTGGACTTCGAGTTCTCAGGAATAGCAAAAGCTCTCGATGGAGGCACGAGCCGGAGGAGCACACTTCAGGAGCGGTACGAAGAGGTCAAGACATCTGCCGACCACTTCCAGATTTTGCAGGTCGGCTTGACCATCTGTCATGAAGACCCGATGGAAGGTTGGGAGTCCTCCATCGATTTGCTGCCCGAACAAAGGCGCTAACTGGAAGGCGAAGGTATCTACACCCTGCGGCCGTATAACCTGTATTTGAGCCCGATCATTGACGACAGACTCGGAATCGAAAGGCACTGGTCCTTTCAAAGCAGCGGTACGCTTGCCGCAAAGCCCGCTGTCTCCGGCTACTAATCTGCTCTTCCATTCTAGCTGTTTCGTTTCTCTTGACCCACAGGTTTAGCATGGACTCGCTCTTCAGAAATGGCGTGGGTTATTTATCTCGAGACGAAGAGATCAAGGCCGTTGCCAGGGTCACTGAAAGGTTCAAACGTCCGGAAGCGACGACCACAATAGGTGTTGATGAAACCGAGTCTGAATCAATTGCCTTTCTCCAAGAAGTGCGACGTCTTGTGGATGAGTGGCTCGCGCTTGGTACAGTATGTCCCCTCTCCTCTACTCTGTGATGCTCGTCTGATTTCCGGCAGGCCCGTGGCAACTACCTCAACATCCCACCAGCCAGTCGTCCCGGTGCAGTCGAAAAGCCTGGTCTCATGCCGGTGGAGCTTAACAGATTCCAAAAGAGACTCATATATCAACTTATAGAGGTGGAGTACCCGTTGCTGAAAGCTTTCGGACGGCCGGCCGGGTTCCTGCAAATCATAGACCGCGACGAGAAGCGGGAACAAGCCGTCCTTGCGCAGAAAATCGAGTCTACGCAGAAGAGAGCTTGGGAACAGACGGGGTTCAGATGGGTCGCCGAGGCTCTGGCTGGTGGTGATCTCACCAATCTCCCGCAGGACTACTTTAGCAACCGCTGGGCAGGCTTGCAAGGGCCAAGGCCCCAGCTGAATTCAGATCAAATCAAGCAACGCCTGCGAGCCACTCGACCAGTGCTCGTGGGTCACAATCTTTTCACCGACCTGATATACTTCTGCCGATGCTTCTTCGGGCCTCTGCCGGATCGTGTCGAGGAGTTTCAATCGATGACTCATGAGATGTTTCCTGTTCTGATGGATACAAAATATATGGCTACCCATGATTGCGGTTCCATCAACCCTACGTCTTCCTTGCAAGATATTCACAACAAGCTGGCTCCCGACCCTTACCCGAAGACCAGTAAGTAGCCTTCACCAGGTCCGCCATCTAGATGAGACTAACATACCTGCTTCTGCTAGAGCTTGCTTCTCGGCATACAAAATACGAAGCTCACGGCATCAACCATGAGGCGGGCTATGACAGTTTGCTCACCGCCGAAGTCTTCATCAAGCTCTCTGCACAGCTTCGGGACCGGGGCGCAGACGATGAACCTACACCGCCAGCCCAGGAGCTTATCTGGCAGGGTCAACCGATTACACAGATAAAGACTCCAGACAGGGGCGCAGACAAAACTGAGTTTGGGCAGGGTCAGAGGCTGAGCCTGCCTATCCAACAACAGAATCGAGACAGAAGCAAGAACACACAGGCGACAGGATTAACTCCAAAGTCTGGTCGGCCTGCGTCGGCTGAGTCGCACGAGCAGCTCGTTGAGCATACGATCAATAATTATATGAATCTCCACACGGGCGAGGCTGAGGAGGCTAGCAAGAGCGCGGCTCTCAGTGTCAGCGCTGGGTGTCCAGGAGCGTCTGGGATGGCGCTGAGACCCAATAACTCGATAGCAATCCAAGATAGAGCTAACCGTGGACAGCTGATCCCTCGACTAGACGCCAAATTCTGGAGCACCTACGGAAACAAGTTGCGTGTCTTTGGGACGCAAGAGAGGGTGTGCCACTTTGGTTGAAGCGGATCGAGACCACCAGAGATAGCAATCCCAAAGACTCCGGCATGGAAGTAATGTAGCGATGAGCTTGTGATTTACATTTACTACAAATTACAAAGCCCGAGTATCACAATTGCCCAGCGTAACTATACTGAGTAATGGCGGGGAATGTATGCAGCGTCTATCTAACAGTACACCTTGGTTCAAGAAGGTACCGCTAGCGAAAAATGGCCGCAAAGTACTCACTCTGAGCACCGGGAAAATGATCGACTGGTCGTGGAAAAACTAGAACAGTGACGATAAGGAAATGGTGCCGTGAGGAGAAAGAAAAGAAAAAAGAGAGAGAACGGATTTGGTGGGGACGGGTTATAAAGGACCTGGTCACGTGTAATGCTAGCCTTGGGACGGGACTAGAATTGTTCCGGCTGGAGTCTCGCCGACAGACAGACAGAGAGAGAGAGAGAGAGAGAGAGAAGCAGGTGACCGCCGCGCCGCCAACTTTTCTCGTCCAGTATCGGCGTCCGGGAGGGAGTAGTATATTGACAATCACACACCCCCCACCCCCCAAACATTTCACATAGCCCTTTGGAGAGATGTCTTCCGGGTCCAATGGTGCCAGGCGCATAGCGTCGCTTCTGCGTGAGTGAATCTTAATTTTCTGTCTTTCCACATTTTGCTTTGCAATCGGACGACGGACAGCTAAACTGTTTTCTATCTTTCCCCAACAACAGGGCCTTCCGCCTCCGACTCTAGAGTGTGCAGAAGCTGTCAAGAGACCATTGTCCGCCGCCAATATGCCTCTGCCGCGACGAAACAGGGCCCCCCCGAGACCACGACCGCGCCGCCCAGCTCGGCCTTCCCCGTCGTGAAGCCCACCCACACCATCAAAGCCGGCGTACTGCTGTCCCGGCAGCCCCAGATCACCCGCGACCTGACCGATTTCGAGAAGGCGTACTTCTTCTACCAGCGCCGCCTGAACGAGCGGCTGACGCTCCCCTTCACCAAGTACTTCTACTTCAAGCGCGGCACGCCCGCCGACGAGGACTGGAAGCGCAAGATCCGCGAGCGCCAGACCGCCGCCCGCGACATCGGCAAGTACAACGCCTACTCGAAGGACGCGTGGAACGACGAGCTGCTCGTGGGCGCCGTCGAGTCCGACCCGGCCCACCAGGTCGAGATGCTCGTCCAGGACGCCGAGGCCACCGCCAATGCCACCTCCCAGGACACCAGCAAGAAGGAGGAGATCCCCCGGCCGTTCCCCCGGTGGACGGAGGCGGACGAGAAGGGTGACGACAAGAGTCTGAACCGGGCCCTGCAGCGGACGCTGTATCTTCTCGTGCAGTCAAAGGAGGGATACTGGAAGTTGCCCAGCTCGGCGGTGGAGCCGGAGGAGACGATGAAGCAGGTATGTTTTTTCTCTCTTGAACATGGGTGATTGTGAAAACGCGGCGTCCTCTAACCTTTCGTTGCAGGCTGCCCAACGTACCCTCGCCCAGGCGGCGGGTGTCAACATGAACACCTGGTTCGTGGGCTACCACCCCGTCGGCCACTACGTCTACAACCTCCGCAAACCCTCCTCGGAGCTCCGCGGCGAGAAGACCTTCTTCATGAAGGCGCGCATCTTCACGGGCCAGGCCGACTTGACTGGCAATGCTGATAGCCTGACCGATTTCAAGTGGTTGGCCAAGGACGAGATTGCCAAGTACGTCCGGCCACAGTACTATGCCAGCATCAAGAACATGCTGGCCGAGCGGTAAACGAAAACCTCCTGAGGATGTTTTTGCTTCGTTTCCACTGTACTGTTAGGATAGAATTAGATTGTTGAGGGGGTCTGCGGGGTGTGTGTGGCAGTTAGAACCGGGAATATTTGCATATATCATTTTGTATGTGTCTGCGTGTGTGTGTCATGTATAACTAGCTTTCTTTACTACCAAAGTTCTTATTCCAGTTAACTGTTGGATATCATGTGCAAACAACCGTCTGCTGCCTTGACCTTTCCCTTGCAATTGCACCCCTGAACGCCATGCCACTCACGAGAGAGATATCCCCCCGATGATAAGGACAAATCATAACACCCAAACAACAAACCAAACCACAAAATAGAACCATTCACTTCAAATTAAACTTCTGCCCCTGCACAACCGGCTGCCCCTTAGCCACCACCCCCTTGGCCAAACTCTTCCCACACATCGGACAAGCTAGATCTACCCGTCAGTAACTTAACTAACTTGTGTTATTCCCATAAAAAAAACACAACACAACCCCTCTCGCGAAGCACACAACAGAAGAACAGGGGGACAAACAATTCTTCTGATAAGCGCACCGCTGGCAGTACTTCCGGCCCTGCTCGGTCTTGGTCTTGCACATCTCGCACGAGGACGAGTACGCCGCGTAGGGATTCTTAGCCTTGGAGCTGAGGAGTTTACTCTGGCGTTGTGGGTTAGTGACTACCAGTAGAAAGATTGGGGAGCAGCGACTAACCTTCCCGATCCCCGTGTTCCCTAACGTGGCTTTCGATTTGTCTGTGTGACTGCTGCTGGCGCTGCCGCTGGTCGCGGGGGAGCCGTAGTACATCTCGCTCTTGCGCTTTACGCCCGGGGTGGCTAGTTCGGTTTGTTTGAGTTTTTTTTGGCATTTGGCGCAGACCATTTTGGATTTTTTTTAAAGATTGGGGTGGATGGGGTGGGAGGGGTTTATTGGTTTGTTTGGGGTTGGAGGGTAGAGCTGAGGGGATTTCTATGAGGGATTAGGTGGATAGTTGAGGTGTTGGATGCTTGCTGGTGGATGGATGGAGAGATGGATGGAGAGATGTGGCGCGGGGCCGGATGGCTATGACGCCACTTGGTGGTGTGGCGCAGTTGCTGGGGGGGTGTGCTGCGTTTGATGTATTTGAGTAAATGATCATTCAGTTTATTTGGTTTCAGTTGGACTCTGGTAATTGTAGTTTCTAGGAAATGGATCGGACTATGATCTGCTGATGATTGATTTTGGTGTTCACTACTGAGGAAGGTTTGGTAAGAGTGGTTGCTGGTGGTATGGTTCTATATTTCTGCGGGCAACTGGCCGCGTACTAGAGGTCCAGAGGTTTGAAGTAGTGTTTAGATGCAGTAACCGTTGGCCATGTAGACCTCTCACTAAGTTCCTTACAAATGGAAAGCACAAGATAGAGTCACTCGTCAACTTTAGTAGTGGAATGGTGCTTGTACTCAGAACAATGCCCATCCAATTACACCAGGGTTAATATCCCACTGGCAAGTGACAAGTCATAGTTCGAAGAATATTCCAGGTCATCGTGCCTTAGCCTCCAAGCAGGCCAATAACCACCAATATCCCGAAAACACATGCAAATCCTCGGATTCGCCTGCAGTTTGCTTGGGCTGACACAGGAACGAGATCCACACCACGCTGGCCGGGTGGTGTGTAGCCTTTCGAGACCCGAGACGCAGCTCGGAGGGAACCTGAAGTCCATTTGAGTGAAATCATAACAATATGGATGGACTACAGCTAGACAAAGTGCAGTCATCTGCGAGGGTGGGTGGTGTGGCAACTGGCGAGGATTAAATACTGACTTCGCCCACTTCGGCTTCAGCTCTTCTTCACCCACCCCTAACCTCGAGCCCACCAATGTCCGACCAGCAGCTCACAGTCGTTAATGCTCAGCCAACTGGACTCTCAGCTGTTCTGGACTCTCAGCTTTCCAGGGGTCCACTCTTCAGAGGCCTGCATCATGGCAGGGCTGTCTGGTGGTTGTTTTTTTGTTTCCCAATGGCTGCAGGGTGACCCGCCACTCGTGAACTGGTCTGCATCGGTCACTGATGCGTTGCTAACCCAGACCGCAGACTGGATGCTTCCAGACGGCGAAAGCGAAGACCAAGACTGAGAGAAAGTTACTGACATAAACTGACAAGAATAGAAAGCACGCCTGCGCACAGGAAAAAGAGAAACATCGAACTATTGGCGGCGCATGGTGCACAGTCAAACCAACTCTATGGAACCTTTAGCTCCACGCTCCACGCTCCACGAGCGCCAATTCCAGCAGAGTGGTTCGGCCGCTTGCTGTCCAATCTTTCTGCCAGATCTTCATTCTGGCAAAGCCAACCAGCATGCTCTGTCCCCAGCCATGGCAATATAAAACAGTGGCCCCTGGTGGTGGGAATTGCCACGGCTGGGCGCTCTCATCCTCGGGCTTCTTGTCAGATTCCCGCCGGTTTTCGTCAGGACTTAATACATCACCAGTGGCTTCTACCATTGTTTCTCCCAGATCGACACGTATCAAACGTCACCTACACCTTCATCCTGCCTGAGGTCTACTAGACTGCACTGGAGGAGACAAACTTTGCCAAAAGTCTTATCCCTGACTCCGGGATTTTGCTTTTTTTGTCAGATCCTTCTTGGCCGCCCGGACCAGGCTTGGACTCCCTACTAGCTTCTCGACCACTGACGCCTTCTTCCCTCATTAGCTCTCGATCAGCGGAATTGGACGGCACGTTTAGGTCGAAGACGGCGTGGCCAACCGGGGGGTGGTGAGTCCCTTGCTTCAAGGAGGTTCACGAAAGGGGACCTCGACTACACAGCGGCACACCTTCACCGCGATTCTATCCTCCCAATTCTCTCGCAGATACTTCTTCTACTCTCTCGACGGAATTGATTTCCTTAGTCTGACGACCGTTCGATGCTTAAGGTTTGAACCTTAAAGTGGTGGTTGATCCAAGGTGCTTGTCATACGTTCGGGCGGGTCAAACGCGGGGTTCTGCTGCGATATAGATTATACGGATCACACGCTCCCCAGGAAACCGACACAATGCCTCCCAATGGCTCTTCGTTCACATCTTTGAATCTTCCATCAGCATTTACCCTCCCGCGATGCATGGAGTACTTCACCGTTACTGCGGGACCCAACACGGATCTTTGGCGCAAACCAGGTGTCCGTGACACCGCCACCGCTCCAATCGTCTTCACCTCACTCCGACGCCGGTTCGAGGTCGCCGAGGTGACCGTGACCGCGGACTGGGAGATGGAATGGGATCAAGGCGGGCTAGTGATCTTCGCCGGAGCGGCACCGCAGTCATCCGAGGACGGACCAATGCACCATGTGCCATTGTCACCACCGCTACCGGGGACGTCTCCCGCCGCCGCCGCCGCTCGACTCGGAGCCACGCCCCATGCTCATGTCAGCCCCGGCAAATGGGTCAAAGCCGGCATGGAGTTCTGCTCCGGGACGATGAATGTCTCCAGCGTTAGCGCGACGGTCGACGGCGCGGACTGGTGCGCCTCGCCGTTATCCTACCCGGAACACGGCCCTGCGATGGTGCACTCGCTGCGGATCAAGCTGGAGCGGGTCGGCCACGCCCTCTGGATCTGGTACCAGGTGCCCGCCGTCGCGGCGCCGTATGCGATGATGACGTCGGGTGCGCTGCCCAGTGGGATGTGGCGCAAGCTGCGGGAAGTGACCTGGTTCTTCTACGGGGTCGAGGACAAGTTCGTGCACGTGGGCGTGTACGCCAGTCGCCCGAACCGGCTGTCGCGCAGTGCGACGATGTGGGAGATGATGAATGGGGATGGGTCGGAGGGGACGGGGGCGGCGGATGGATTGGTGGTCGAGTTTGAGGATCTGGAGATTTCTTAGGAGTTGAAATTTGTGCTGGAGTTTTTTCGAATGCTCATGGCGATGGTTGCTGCTGCAGGATAGCATGATGGGCGTTTCCCGGGTTTTCATGAGTTTGGCGACCGCTGCTGCTGCTGCTTCTCTTTCTTTCTTGAGTGTGTCTCCTTGGTAATCTGGTTATGGCGAGAGCGGAACCGGCGTCCTTGACGGGGAGCTTTCAGCGGGAGCTACTTGTGCGTTTGGATGCATTGAGGGTTCAAGTTGCTATATAGGCTTTTAGGTACTGTCTAATCTACCGAATGTTCTCGTTTCTAGAGACCGAGAGGCATATCCGACCTCCTCGCAATGACACCTTATTCTTTGGCGTCATTGGCCAGCATCCTCCTGGAACACGTATCTCATTCTCGAGTCGATGCAATGCCACCAACTCCATGAGAACAGCCGATGCCATCCACAATTTTCTTAATTCGTGTTCGTGTTCAGGAACTGTCCAGCAACCATCGCAATCTGTGCAGTACAGTGCAGCTCCAGTACACTCTTCTGTTTCACCAACATGAAAATCGACGTTCGACGATCCGGCCCATCGAAACACACACCTACCTCTCTGGCAGAGATGCATGCATGCAACCCCGAACCGGTCAACAGACCACCGAGTCCAAGTAGTCCAAAGATCTTCCCGAGTTCTCTGCCTAGAGTTCGGGTATGGCCATGCTCAACTGCCTCTCTTTTCTGTTGCCTGTCTTATCTACGTAGGTATAGCGGAATCAAACCAACAATTGCGGCGTCGTCATGCGACAGTTGCCCGAATGGAGCAGCCCCTCCATAGCCAGCCCGGTGCCCGCCCGGCCGCCTAGGGCCAGGGCAGGGCAGGGCAGGGCAGGGCAGGGCAGGGCAGGGCACAAAAAACCCTTGACGCTTTCCGTGGGTTCCGCTCCCGACCCTCCCTTCCTCTCCTCTCCACCCGCCGGGTCTGGTTCTTGACTCTGGAGAGAATAGTGGAACGACTCAACGAGGATGGAGAAAGGGGGAAAAGGGTTTCTTTTTCTTTTTCAGTGTGCTGCATCGCCTTACAATCAGGGGAGGGAGAAAAGGGATACGAGAATTTGACGGGTTATAAAAAGAACAGATCCCCCCAATATATCGGCAATAAGGGGGAGGGGCATCATGGTGATGGATACGGAGTACGGTAGATGGACTCGACTCCGCAGGGTGGGATAGGGGGAAGATGAGAATGAGGGATACGAGAAAGGCGAGACGAGACGAGACAAGACAAGACTCCAGGGTTCAGGTTGTTGTGTGGAGTGAGGTCATTTTGAGTGCCAGTGGCTAGGAATGAAAGCTTTTTTTTTCCCACCGGTTCATGTGCTGCTCTTGGATGTACTGTACTGTACATAAATAATTTACTACAGTGTACTGGTAGTGTAGGTGTTAGTAAGTTATAGTTAGTTAAGTTACTGTAGTCAGCCTGCTCCCCAATGGTTGAGCAGGTAACCTAACCTAGTGCCAGCACAGCAAGCAACTGTGGGACCCCCTCTCTCGGAGGCTGCAGCAGCGCAGCAGCAGCAGCAGCAGCAGCGCAGGGAGATCCTGCGGCGGAGATCTTGGTGTGCATATCGACTCCGTAAAGTCCAGTAAGTTAACCTGCACCGATGGGGAATGCCCAGATCCGAGAGTGTATTTATTCAGTTACTCCGGCCTACCTATAAATTACAAACTGATTCGATGGATATTTACTCGAATGCTGGAGCTGGTTGTATGATGTTTTTTCTTCTTGTTTTGTTTTGTTTTTCCCTCTCTTCCTTGGGAGGGAGCGCCCGGTGGAGATCCCGAATCACAGGAAGGGAAGATTATTGATGGCGCCACTATTTTGGGGGGGGTCTGCCGACGCCACTAGTGGTTAGCTAGCACCCTGGTGGTCTTTCTGCTTGAGATTCTGAAGTCGTCTTCCTGTGGTCAGTTGCGACGGGTAGGATGTACTGTACTGTAGGGCAGCAATTGACAACTTGAGCGAGTGGTACAGATAGATAGTTGTACTGTACACAAAAGAGCACAACGCTTTTCAAGGTGCTGGGAAATCCACAAATATAGAAATTCTTATCTATCTACCTAGTACCGGGCAAAAGCCGCCCACACATCCAGCTGCATGCTTACCTCAGCCGTGCAACGGTCCAGAAGTGGATGCCTTTTACTGGCGGTGATTGGCGGGGCTGGCTCACCGCATTTTCTTTTCTGCTTTTAGTTCGAGTTCCCGATCTGCGTGCACCGCACTGCATCGCAGGTCTTGTTCTTCTTGCAGGCTTGCAGCTCCCTCTCTCCCCTCTCTCTATCCATGATGAGCTTGCCAATGGCCCGATTGGGGAACCCTGGCAAGAAGAGACGCCTTTTCTTCCGCCGCGGATTGGTTCGTGGAGGATGGTTGATGTCTGATAACCTTGGCGGAGTGGGTGGTTTTGCGTAGGATTAAACTCTTGGGCCTCTCTTATCCTCCCCTCCTCGCCTTTTTATGGTCAATTCTCCGGACTGTACGGAGTACATACATTGACGCTTAAACCATCAATCAAGTATAAGTTAATCGAGGAGAAACACAAGAGACAAGATGGTCCGAAGCCAAACGCGAATTCAAAATGACATACAACCAAATCATTATTACGGTGCCAACTCCCAGCTGCCCCGCCAACTACCTAGTGGTCACCACCACCAGTAAACCGAACTAGTTCTCCATCGGTCTTCCGTGCGGACCCATTTTTACACTATTCAATTTTTTTTTTCCCGCTCTCTCCCTCACGCTTGCTGCTCGCATTCGAGTCAAAAGAGTTCAACCACAACACTGAACATACCTTCTGGGATTGACTGACTGACTGACTGACTGACTGAGTGACAGCCAGCCAGCCAGACAGACAGACAGACAGAAGCTAGACTAGTCCCAAAGTCTGCCACTGATTAACTTATTCCCGACTTCCCCTCTTCCCCCCTCTGTCTTCCCTCTTTGTTTATTTTACTATCATCATCAATTCTATTATCTCCAACTCACCAAACCACTCACTACCTTCCCAATTGTACCACCTTCCCCCTCCCTCCTCCCTGAACTACTCCTCCATCTTCCCCTCTTCTTCTTCCTCTTCCACTCCCTCTTCCTCTTCATACCTCTCCTAAGACACACATTCACATACACACCCACCCACCTTCCTCCCTTACCTCTTCTCCCCCCTCCCCCCTCCCCCCTCCTCATTTACCTTCCGTGCGCGGGTGGCCATTTTTTTTCTGATCCGGTCCGAAACTTCTCCGCATCCCGCCGGACGCTTCGCCTTTTGTACATTATCGCTGTTTTTGAGTTGAACTCCTCCTTTCGCTTCCCCTTTTGCGCTGTTGGTGAATATCCGGCGTTCCTAACGACTGTAACGACATCCCCCAACCTCGACGACGATCCACAATGGCTCCCCCCGCTGGTGAGACTGTGACCATCTCGATCCGACGTCCTATCGACGACCCCATCTACCTGGCCGGCACCTTCTCCGACCCTCAATGGGAACCCGTCGAGCTCAGCTCCAAGCCCGTCGACACCGAACCCGATGAGGACGGACTTATCTCCACCGAATATCTCTTCTGGCACGATCTGACCCTGCCTCCCGGCCAACATCAGTACAGATTCCGTGAGGGGAAAAAGGGCCCCTGGTTTCACGATGAAGCTGTAAAGCATGGTAGGCATTTCCCTCCGACATCTATGCCTGGGCTTTGCGTTGTGGCGCAGGGTTTCTGAGTTTGTAGGCTTGGTTCTTTGGGAGAGAGAAACTAATTGACTATGCTATGTAGTACCGGGTGAGGGTGGCCTCGTCAACGTGCTTACTGTTGGGGAGAAGGAGTCCGCGGCCGATGCTGTTCAGCCCGTTGTCGAGAACGATGTCAGCGAGAAGACGGAAGAGACTGTGTCGGAGGACGCCACGCCCAAGGAGAACGGGGTCAATGGAGTCGCCGAGCACGACACACCTGCGCAGGAGTCTACGCCCGAAGAGCACAAGCCTGAGCCTGTCGCCGCTCAAAAAGAGACCGAGCTGGAGGAGCCTGTCACTAACGGCAGCACCGCGACCACTAAGGTCAATGGAACCGAGACTGTGGAGCAGCCCTCGGAAGAAAAGCCTCCGGTCACTGCGAACGCCCCCGAAACCGTGGAAGAGAAGCCCGCCGAAGCCGAGCCAACCTCTGAGAAGGAAGAAGCCGCCGCCACGCAGACCCAAGAAGCTCCAGTCATCACTGAAGTTGCCGAAGCCGCCACAGACGCCGACAAGGACCAAACCAAGGAAGAAGAGCCGGCCACTGCGGTTGAGAGCGCCCCGGAAACCGACAGCAAGGCAGCTGAAGAGCCCCAGACGGAGAAGGTCGCCGACGAGCCCGTGTCTAAGGTCGAAGAGCCTGCTACCGAGAGTGCGGCCGTAGAGACTGCCGCGGAGGAAACCCCTGCAGTGGAAGCCGTCTCGGAAGAGCCTGCTAAGACCGAGCCCGTTGCGACTGAGACTGCTGAGGAATCGACCGCTCAAGAGCCCGTCGAGGAGCAGCCCATCAAGGAGGTGGAGGCAACTGAGGCCGCAGTGGTCGAGTCTACGGAAGAGGCTGTTAAGGAGGAACCCGTGACACAAGAGCCATCCGAGTCTGCTGCTCCTGTCGAGTCCACGACTGAACCCAGCGCTACGGCCAAGGAGCTGCCCGAGGATAGCAAAACCCAACAACCTCTCGAAGTTGCTGCTCCTGCAGTTGCCGACGAATCTGTCGCTCACGAGGCTCCCGAGAAGTCCGACGAGGCCCCCGCTGTTGAGATTTCCGCTCAGGAGCCTGCCAAGGAGGAGCTTCCCACGGAAGAGCCTGTGAAGGAGGAACCCGTCAAGGAGGAGTCCGTTGCCGAGCCTAGCACCGAAAATGTTACGGAAGAGCCAGTTGTCACCGAGACGCTATCGGAGGCGGTTTCTGCTCAAGAATCGACTGAGACCCCTGCCACCGCAGGAGCCGAAGCCGAACAAGCCGCGGAGGAGCCTACTGAGACCCAGGTCGCAGAGGCTTCTGCCATCGAGCCTCTTCCTGAAGTGGCTTCTACCGGGGCGGGCGAGAAGGAAGAGCCTGTTGCCGAGCCAGTCACCGAGAAGTCTCCCGAGATTGCTGCCGAGGTTGCGCCAGTGGAAGCCGCCGCCGAAACCACGACCGTGGATGAGTCCAAGGCTGAAGAATCCGTGCTTGAGGAGAAGCTTGTAGAGGAGGCTGTCACTGAAGCCCCGGCTGAGGTAGCCGCTGCTGAAGCTTCTGAGCCCGCCAAGGAGCCTGTCGCTGACGAGCCTACTCCTGAGGTCTCTCACCCTGAACCTGTGGAGGAGCCGAAGGAGACCACGGTTGTTGATGACAAGGTGACGGAGGTGAACGCTGTTGGGGAGCCAATGGAGCCACCTGTGGAAGCCGCCAACGAACCCGCCCAGACCGAAGCCGCTGCCGAGGAACCTACTTTGGAAGGCGCAACCGCCGAAGCCACTACTCAGGAGGAGCCTGCTCACCAAGAAACCGTTGCGGAGGAGCCGGTTGTTGAGACTTCTGCTGAAGTCACTACCCCCGAAGCCTCTACTCCCGAGATCGTCCAAGAGCCTACTGAGAAGGAAATTGTCACTGAGGAGCCAGCCGTGGAGAACTCTGAGAAGGCTGTTGTGGAAAAGCCGGTTGTTGAGGAGCCTGCCGTTGAAGTCCCTGCTGAGGTGGAAAGCGTGAAGGAACCTGTTGTTGAGCCCACCCAAGAGCAGACCGTGGAGGAGCCTGTGGCTGAGAAGCCGGTTGCCGAAACTTCGGTGGAAGAGCCTGTCAAGGAGGAATCTGTTGTTGAAGCTCCTGCTACTGAAGCGCCCGCAGCTGAGGAGCTAGCTGCTGAGACCACTTCCGAAAAGGCGACAGAAGAGCCTGCTGTCGAGGAGGGAGTTGCTGACGCAGTTGTTGCTGAGGTTACTGAAGAGCCAGCTACCAAGGAGGAATCCGCCGTCGAGGAATCCGCCGTCGACCCCATTATCGAGAAGGCCTCCGAAGAGTCTGCCATTGAGCAACCAGTCGCCGAAACCACCCTTGAGAAGGAGATTGAGAAGGAGCTCACAACGGAGGAAGAGCCAGCTGCTGAAGAGCCTGCTGTTGAGGCCACTCCTGAGGTCACTCACGAAGAAGTTTCGGAGGAACCCATTGCCGAGACTCCTGCTATGGAAGAACCCATTGCTCAAGAACCTGTTGCTGAGCCCATCGTTGCTGAGGCTGCTGAGACTGTCAAAGAGCCTTCGGCTGATGCAGTGACTGCGGAAGAGCCTGTAGCAGAGGCCATCGTTGCCGAGACTGCCAAGGCCGTTGAAGAGCCTGCTCAGGAGACCCCCGTTACCGAGGAGTCAACTCACGAAGCCCCCACCGTGGAGGAAGTTGCAGAGCAGGAAAAGACTGTTGAGGAGCCCGTCGCTGAGGCCACTGAAGAGCCCGCCTCTTCCACTGAGCAGCCAGCTCCCGAGACTTCTGCTCCCGAGGAGCCTACCGATGAGGCGCCTGCTGTCCACACTACTGCCATCGAGACTGCCGAAGAGAAAGCTCAGGAGGAGCCTACCGTCGCTGTCGAAGAGCCCGTGGTGGAAGCCGCCGCTGCTGAGGAACCCGTTACCGAACAGCCTACCGTTGAAGAGCCCGCCCAAGCCGAACCAGCTGCCGCTGAGCCCGTGACTGAGGATGTTGTTGAAGCTACAGAGACCGTTCAGGAGCCTATTGCCGAAGAGCCCGTCACTGAAAAGGTCGCCGAAGTCGCGGAGCCCATCAAGGAGGAGCCTGTCGCCGAGGAATCTGCTCAACCCGAGCCAGCTGCTGCCGAGAAGGCCACTGAGGAGGTTGCTGAAGTTGCGGAGCCCGCCCAGGAGACATCAGCTGTGGAGGAGCAAGCGCCCGAGGTTCTTGTCACCGAGGAGCCCACCGCATCCGAGCCAGTGACTGAGGAGGTTGTCGTTGCTGAAGAGGTTGCTCCTGTTGCGGAGACGCCCGCTGAAGAGACTCAAGAAGAGCCCAAGGAGGCCCCTGTTGTCGAGGAGACTCCCGCCGTCGAGGAGAGCGTTGTTCCAGAGGTCGCCCTCAAGAAGTCTCACGAGGAGCCTAAGGAGGCACCTGTTGTTGAGGAGGTTCCTGCTGTGGAGGAGACCCCAGCTGTCGACGAGACTGCCGCCGTAGAGGAGGCCCCCGCCGTGGAGGAGGTTCCTGCTGTCGAGGAAGCCCCTGTTGTCGAAGCTGCTGCCGAAGAGACTCCTGCTGTTGAGGAGGTTCCCGCTATCGAGGAGACCCCCGCCGTCGA
>NW_020291510.1:0-58853 GCF_003184765.1 Aspergillus aculeatinus CBS 121060
AATCCCCTCCCCCTCCCCTGAAGACACCCCGAAGACACCCCCAAAGATCTCTCCCCCTCAGCGACCCCCCTAAACCGGACAAGAACTCTGCACCGGCACCTCCGCACAAAGCTGCGGACTGGCGCCGTACGGGTTGTCGCACAGGGTATTGCACTGGGTGAACTCGGGGACAAACACCAGGAACTGGAAGTTGGGGAAGGGCAGCCGGAACTGCTTGGTGACGTCGGTGTTGGCGGGCGAGGCCTTGTAGCCGGCGCGGCAGGCGCAGTGGAAGCGCGTGCCGGTGTTGATGCACGAGGTGGTCACGTCGCAGTTGTTCTGGCCGGAGAGCGGGTTGCAGGTGCCGCAGATGGGGGCCGCGGGAGTTGGGTGCCTGTCGGGGAGGCGGTGGCTAGGAGGGCGGTTGCGAGGAGGGGGAGGAGGAGGGTTGAAGTGTACATCTTTATTGATTTGGTGGCGATGGTTGATGTATGTTGGGATGTATGAGTATGCTTGAGGGATGTGGGGGTGTTGGTTTGGATGTACTGTAGCTGGTGTGATTTGATTGAGGGGGTTCTTTGGTATTGAAGAGGCTTAAGTGATGCTCGTGCTGATGCTGATGCTGATGAGGAAGGAAATGCCTCGATTGATCAGGGCTTGGGGATAGGGGCTTATATAGGGCTGTCCTGGTGGCGGAGCGCAAGGTTGGCTGGTTGCAGAAACTGGGCATGGAGTCCTCAAGCACTGCCCTATGGATTGATTCCAAGGCAATGGGCCATGGCATGACATGACATGGCGGGTCTCGGGGGGAGGGGAGCCATGACATCGGTAAGTGGATCCTAAGATAGGGCTCAGTGTTACTATTCCCGGTGAGGCTCGTATAGCTCGGAGGCAGGGTCGTGCACCGGATACTGCTCAAACTCTGAACGACGAGTACAGCCCCCCAGCCCCTCCAACACACACGTCCTAGGACCCGGTTCCTCTGAGACAACAGGTTCTATCTTGGATGTGGGTGAAAATAGAAGATGTGATCCACCAATCCATACGCATATGGTTCGGCAACGCGGCCGGCCGGCCTGAATACGAGATCTATACCTAAGTGGTTGGGTCTTCCCTGTCCATCTGAGCTGGCAGTGCTCGTTGAGGCTAGGTAGATGTGAGACAGTGCAAGAGTTCTTGTAAGGAAGTGTTGGCTAAGAGTTGGAGCTCGCATCAGGTGATGTAGTATTTTCAAGCCGCATGTCTCTGATTAAGCTCAGAAGTACGCATGGACAAGCTGAGATAAAGAGCCCCTTCGTTTTTAGGATCTTGTTGGGCACTGCCTACGGGTTTCGCCTGTCCGCGTGACGAGTAGATGCCCAGGTAGTTCTCCATCAAGGACTTTTCGGATCATGGCTGTCTCATGGAGACAAACTGGTACACAAGAAGCTGACTCGGGCTCAAGCTCATAGTCGAGAGTCTCCTTGACTGAATTGTTGTCTCTCATGGACACGTTCTGAAACCGGCGTTGGGAACTATTGAAAATAGACTTCATAGCTCTGCTTTACAGCAAAGCGGTGGATAAATGTACCCTGATAGAAGACCATCTGGCTTGCTTTGGGGTAGGATACTGTAGTAACTAGATTCGACTACTGTGATTTTCGGATTTGCGGTTGAAGCTACGCACGTCAGGCATGTTAGATGCGAACTAAGCCCTGTGGCTCTCAAGACGAAGCCAAATCCTGTTGTACAACCATTTCTCATCTGAAGCAAGAACGCATGTAAGCCAAAAGCAGACACCGTTCATCGACTAGTCAAAGTAGAGTTCTGTGTTCCCGTGTCTCGGCCGATGGAAAAAAAGTCAATCGCGCATATACCCCGGATTTGGGGCGGGATATGCATTCAGCCTTGCCCCAAATACGAGCTTGTTGCAGACGTCACTTTGACTACCAGGGAGCAATCCATGTATTTATAGACAGGATACGTGCCAAGACTCCATAGGGAATGAATTTCATTATGCCATGACCTAGCACAGCTCCCCAACCGCAAGCTGCCGACTAATATTACAGCCTCTTGGATGCTAACCCTAGCAGAGACATCCTCTACAGGTGCATTTTGGACGCTTCGGGCTCACCAATCAACTTGAGAAAGCTCTCGTGGACCTCATCCGTCAAATCGCTGGCCTGCATACTGCGGCCCTTGGCAAGGAAAGCTCGTCGGGAGCACTCCCGCGTAATCGAGCTACCAGCAAACGCAGCCAGAAGCAGGGTCGTGCAAGGCGACATCCGCTTATCCTCGGACTCAAGCTCCGCCCGAATGTCTTCCTTGGTCTGCGCGTCCTTGGCGTTGTCTTTCTCACCGGAGTCCCAGAGCCCGTCGTGGTAGGCGGCTCTCCAGGCGAGGAGCGTGCCCAAGGAGCCCGTCAACGTATCGCCTTGGCCCCCGCTGCGCTTCAGGCCTCCCTGAATATCGGAGATGAGCGTCGTGATCCCGTTCGAAATCACATCATGGGGACCCTTCTGGATGATGGTGACACCACCCAGCGCATTGGACAATCGCTCACAGGCCTTGGATTCCTCGCTCGTCCGGTCCGCGCCGTCCGACTTGGAGTTGATTTCCGCGAGACTCGGCACGTCGATCCCCAGCGCTTTGGCCAGGCGGCTGAACTCGTTCACGTTGGGCGTCAGAATGCACTCTTTGTACCCGCGCACCAGATCCGGATCCTCGGTCACGAGGAGGAGCCCGTCGGCGTCGAGGACAAAGGGAATCGAGCGGGACCGCGCTTCTTTCATCACCTCCGTCACCACCTTGAGGGTGACCCCGTCGCGACCCAGGCCGGGTCCGATCACCAGGCAATGCAGCCGCGAAAGCATGTTGATGATTGGGCTAGCGAGGGATGGGGCATCGATGGACTCGGGGTCCTTGACCGAGGCGCTGCTTGGCAGAATAGGGTGGACCATCAGGTTTGGAGAGTAGGTTTTGATGACCTAGACGAGCGACATTATGAGCATTTCCCCCTTCCCCGCTCCCATGAAAGCTGGGTAAGATCTATCAACTTACGGTGGCTGCCGATTTATCACAAATAACGTGGCTCTTTTTGTGATTCGTCAGAACGGAGATCTCATGCACGCAGCAGACAGAGTGGGTTCCCAATTGCCTACCATATCGCATCCTGCAGCTCCATGTCAGTTTGGGCATCCCTGTCAAATACACTTGGAGGAAATGCTTACCTAGTCTGGCCGATGCCATTGAGGAGAAGTACGGCGCGCCTGTGTAGCTATAACATTCCTCTCAGTTTGTTGCAATGCGAATGTTTGGTTTGGGGGCAACGAACTCTAAAGAGCCTCCGATGACTGCAACGCGTCCATGCTGTCCTAGATTGATTGTAAGTCGAGAGTCGGAGCGCAATGCAAGGGCTGCCAGATTCGAACCTTTGTGGAATTGCTCCAGCATGGGCGGCACCATCTTGCGCGCCTTCTTGAGAAGGACTTTGGAAGAGGCTGATACATGATGGACAGACTCCATTTTTGCTGTGACCAAATGCAGTGAGTGAGCCCGACTTCTAAGGAATGATTGACAACAATTCGATGTATTGGAAGCAGGTATTGTATTTTGCGATTAGAAGGTGAGCTGATGTGGTTTAAAGAGACGGCGGTGGAGGGAGCATAAAAGTGATGTCACCGCCTGCAGGTGGGGCTGATTGAAGCAATGATAAGAAATCCGGTCCGTCCATGCAAGGCCAATCTGTTACTCGGTATTTTCTTGTTCAACAATGACGATTGCATTGGTAATGGCTCAATTCTATTGCAGAGTCCGGGTCCTGAAGTGTGGCCTAAAGCTCGAAGCTCAAACTAGACAACAGCGACGCTCCCCATGATTGTATATAAACGTTGTGATAAAAATATGTGACTCGAAGGAAGACGATTCAACACTCCATCTATCGACACCTTGATGCTCGCTGATGCTCATCGAAACAACTTCAAAGACAGCAAAAGGGCAAGAAAAGAAAGAAAACAGCAACGACATATGTAATGCACCCTCGGGGTATTCCTCGCTGATGCTCCGTTTCCAGGGAAAAAATAAAATCACAAAACACATAGGAAAATGATGGAGTGACAGGGCGGGTCCGCCTATGTGTAGGGAGACCAAATAATAGTCAAATCTTTATTCGTCCATTGTATGCTTCCGCCGCATTATCGACGCGCAGCCAGTGCATTGAGCTTCTTGAGGCGTTCCATTTTAGCCTGCTTGGCTGCCTGTTCAGCATTCCATTCCTCCTCATCCTCGCGCCTGGCTGCTGCCAGAGCAGCAGCCTCTTCCTCCTCCATAGCATCGTAGCCAGCCTCCATATCGGAAGATCCCGAATCGTAGTCATCGTAGTCGTCGGCATAGTCACCCTCGTCTTCCTCATCGGTTCCCAAGTACTCATCCATTCTCGACCGCTTGCTTCGAGACTGGGCCCTGAGGTCACTGGGATTCCGCTTCGCCGGCAAGCCCGCTGTTCCACGATATTCGGGTTGTACAGGACGGGGTGTAGGTCGCGAAGTGCCTTTGTAGGAGAGCTCTTCCGGCTCCCGCTTTTTCACAGGCTTCGTAACGCCAGGTTTAGCACTTCCAGCTGCAGTGGTAGTGGCGCCAGGCTTTTTAGCCGACCGACTCTCCTTCTCTTTGGTTTGAGCTTCTGTCGCTCGTTTCTTTCGTTCTACCTTGCTAAGCTTCTCCTTAGCAGCAGCCTGATGCTTGAACATACCCACCTGAGTGGGGGTCTTTTCTTGTAGCGCCTTGGCTTTGGCCATGAGATCTGCAAAGGAGCCTTTGGGGGGTGGCTTCGAGGACACCTGCGCTGATCTTTGAGGCGTGGATGAGCGACTTGTGGAGGCGGACGCCACGGCTGCTGTGGGAGCACTGGGACGTGCCTTTCCAGCTGCGGGGATTGTGGGCTTAGGGGCGGTTGATCTGAGAGGTGCTAGAGGTGCCAATTTTGACGAACGTGGCAGCGGCTCGTCGGCTTTGCGCTTTATCCCCTGCGAGAGGGGTTTCCGTTCTGTTGTTGGGGGAACATTCCGTGGTCCAAGACTGGTCTTGCGTACTTCGGTTCTGACAGTGGAGGAAGTGACAGGTGGCGATACGGTGGAGGAGACTTGGGGGATTGGGGACGGTTTGCCCGTCTCGATGGACGAGAGAACAGAATCGAGAAACTGGCATGATTATCAGTAACGGCATCGGCGAGGGTCAAGGATGAGGTTCCGTACACTCATGATGAATTTTCAGATGAGAGAGAAATGGGTTTGATCAGAGGTGGTGTCAAAAAACCCAGACAAGGATGCGAACAAAGAGGGCTTCACCGTCGGTGGTTAGTATGACGGGGTAACTTCATGACTTCGTTGCGGAGCCACTTTAAAGATTCGATAGAGTTCCAAGCCGGAAAGTGCCACTCTTCAAGATCTCCGGCAAGACATGGGATACAGACAAAAGGAGTGAAATATGCAGCCAGTGCGAACTGTTACCACCTCCGAGAGTACCACGAGGAGGTCGTCTGGATAAGGCCGCCGGGCAAAAACGGTTGCAAGAAGTCAGTCGCCATCCCATCGTCTGAAAGGCAAGAGAGCCACGTGACCGTCGCATCGAACCTCGCTTTTGGACACCCAAGGCATCAATACAGGATACCCGCCTGCGCCACAGGTGCTCGCTTAGCGGGAACTAGCACGCAGGCCCACGCGCCACAACCCACCAGCCGCAACGCACTTTTCTCGATTTTAGACGATTCGGTTCTGACTTCTTCTTCTTCTGTCCACTACCTCGCAACCCGACGTCTCAGTCTCCGCCCAACTTCGCGGTTAAATCGATTGATTCTCGTGTTCGGATTCTATCCAAGAATATCTGTAAGTTCTTTCTACAAGACGCCTTCTGACTTTCTGTGTGATGATCTCCGCGCATTCTGCAATATCGAGAATAGTGATCTAACAATTTTCTTTTCACTTGGTTCAGATTCAAAATGAAGCACCTCGCAGCCTACCTCCTCCTGTCCCTCGGTGGCAACGCCAGCCCCTCCGCTGAGGACATCAAGTCCGTCCTCTCCTCCGTCGGTATCGATGCCGATGAGGAGCGCCTCACCAAGCTCATCTCCGAGCTCGAGGGCAAGGACCTCCAGGAGGTTAGTTTTGCGCCCCCAGATTGATAGGACCGTTGCGCACCCAAGGGAGACATCGACGCTAACAAGATTTTTTCTGCTACTACAGCTGATCGCTGAGGGTGCCACCAAGCTCGCCTCCGTTCCCTCCGGCGGTGCTGGTGCTGCCGCCCCCGCCGCTGCTGCTGGCGCTGCTGCCGGCGGTGACGCCCCCGCTGAGGAGAAGGAGGAGGAGAAGGAGGAGTCCGATGAGGACATGGGCTTCGGTCTCTTCGACTAAGCGCCTCGCCTCCGCCGAACATCGAGAAAAGCAAATCGGTTCGTGGGGGAATGGGAATCTGGCGGCGACTGTTTTCAGACTTGGGGGGAAAATTGCCCGTTGGTCTGGCCAAGCATGGATGCATCAGGCTTGCCTGATGCCGTCGCGAATCTTGCATAAGTAAGCTGAGAAAAGCTTTTTAGCCAATATAGATTCTCTGACCTCCCGATTGATGACCCATTCTCGTGATTTTAAAAGTAATGCGTAGTGAAGATCTGGATGTAGAACTAGGGGCTAGCTACGATATAGCCGTATCTAACCTCTCTAAAGACGTTGAATAAGTGATCTGGCTCTGGCGACACTGGTATCTTTACGATCATGCATGATTACGGATATAGACTGCGACTCTCGGCGAAAGCGATACAAGGGCCCGCAAAAACCATGCCAATGATACGGATGGCTATCAAGATTACCCCATATGTATCAATCTCGCAGGAGAAGCCAAAGGCGGTCGGCCCTATAGATGGGTTCCCGAAGCGGACTAGCGGGGAATAGGGTCGCAACCCTAGACTAGTCGCTTAGACGAGGCGGCAGCCCACCTCCCGACCGCAGCGTAGAGGCACAAGAGACGCCCGACGAACGTTCATCGACACGACACGACAACCTATATTCCTTCGCTTTTCGAGTCCCGTTCGAAAAGCGACCTTGAGAGGAACACCCGCAAAAATGGCCGACGAGCACTACGTGAGTACTCCTATATGATATTGAAGGGTCTAGCCTAGTAGGCAGGGGGACAAGGGAACTATTGACTGACTTTTCACTTGCAGAACGCCGAGGAGGCTGCCGGTACGTTGAACTCGAAATACCTCCCCTTTTTCTCTTCCCATTCCTGTCGAGCACGATATAAGAACGCGGTATCGGATATACAAAGGAATCAGTTATGCGACAAAGATGGAAACGATATGGATGTGACTTGTGTGGTGATGACTGCGGATGGCGGACGATACTGTCGACAAATTTTCTCCTCGGGAACGCTTTGACGAACACGATGCACAACACGATGCACAACTCAAATGGATCAGCCCACTGACGTATATTCGCACGAACAGAGATCAAGAGAAAGAGACAGTTCCGCAAGTTCTCCTACCGCGGTATTGACCTCGACCAGTACGTTACACCATAAATGCACCAACTTCACCGATCCATTTCCCCCCTGGGCCTCGACTTCGACCGAGCACCACAAGCGCCTTGTTCTACACGGACCAATTGCGACATTTCTCGGTCGCAAAAGTCGAAGCTCAGGGAGTTGTGTGTCAAATTGATGGAGAAAGAATGGAATCTGACTCGGATCACCATATAGGCTCCTCGACCTTTCCTCCGAGCAGCTCCGTGATGTCGTTCACGCCCGTGCCCGCAGACGCTTCAACCGCGGTCTGAAGCGCAAGCCCATGGGCCTCATCAAGAAGCTCCGCAAGGCCAAGCAGGAGGCCAAGCCCAACGAGAAGCCCGACCTCGTCAAGACCCACCTCCGTGACATGATCATCGTCCCCGAGATGATCGGCTCCGTCGTCGGTATCTACTCCGGTAAGGAGTTCAACCAGATCGAGGTCAAGCCCGAGATGGTTGGTCACTACCTCGGTGAATTCTCCATCACATAGTACGTCATCCGCCCGTCTCCAGATATCTATATGCATGTGTATGGTTCATGGTCTAACACCCGCACAGCAAGCCCGTCAAGCACGGTCGTCCCGGTATCGGTGCCACCCACTCTTCCCGTTTCATTCCCCTCAAGTAAAGAAGAAAAGCTTTTCTCTGGGGAGTTGTATTGGAGGATTTGGGCGTACGGAAGTGCTGGGAGAATCTACGAAAAAATGGATGGATACCATATGCATTTCTCTGGGTTCATCTAGTTGTATGTCAAATGCGGGTCAGCTGTTTGCATCTCAATATAAAGGTCTTGTCGGCATGAGAACGAACCAAAACCCGGGAGTCTTCGGAATTCTCTCGATGATGGAGATATCCCAGGGCCTCAGTTTCTTTTTCTGGGACTGAGGCCGCAGACTTTTGTTTTAATCACGGAGCGAAAGTCTAATTTAACGAATTCACCTTCAACAACTTCAACAACTCCTCATATCATTCCTTGTAGATCACCACCACCCATAGATACTCTACCTTGGCGTATCCTACCCCCCCCCCCCCTGCCCCCATATCTTCAACTACACTTTCCCATCTAAGATCCACTCAACCAATCTGCCCACCTTCCCAAACTCCTCCCTGATCTGTCCCTCCATCCGCCTCGGATCCAACCCCGCCGCCGCAAACTCCGCCTGGACCTGCCCGAACAACCCCCCCACCAACCCCTGGAACCCCGGCACCGCACAACTCCTCCCCTCCAGCGCGACTAACCGCCGCAACACCTCCCACAGCACGAGACTGAAATTCACCTCGAACCGCTCCAGCGCCACCTCATCTTCGCCGCCGTGCGTCACCTCCACCCCCTGCGACAGCAGCACCGCCAACCGCGCCAGCGCCCACGCATGCACCAGCCGGATCGGATGGATCTCCCGCGGGTACACGGCGGGGTCGATGCGGAGGTACCGCACCGCGGCGTGCGCAAAGGCGGCCTTGTAGCGCTGGCGGGCGAGCAGGGCGGCGATCAGTTCGTCGCGGAGGGAGACGTAGGGCTGGGTTGTGATGCGGGTTGGGGGGAGGTTCTGCAGCACGGTTGAGATGTCGGTTGCCAGGTCGTTGGGGGCAGGGAGGTGAGGTGTAAGGTCGGAGGAAGAGTCCGAGGATGTGCGAGAGAGGAGGGCGTAGGCTTGTGTTTCTGCTGCAGCGGAGTCTGTAGGTCCTTGTTCGTCGTTCCCTTCGTCCCCCGGCTGCTCGCATCTCGTGCACCGGCAGCGGAAGTAGTACCGCTCGCGGAGCTCCTTCTGCCGCAGCGGGCGCGGGTTGGTGGTGTCGACGTAGGAGATGAAGATCTGGTCGCCCTGGGCGATGGGCCGGATGGCTTTGACGTACAGCTCGTCGCCGTCGAAGCCGACGACGGCGTTGTAGTCGCAGCTGTGGTTCATAAGGGCCGCATACGGGTGCAGGTAGAGGCCGATGCGGTCGTACAGTGCATTGGTTAGGTTGAAGGAGTTGAGTTCGAGCTTTTCCAACATCCGTCAGCTTCCTGCTTCTTTTTTCCCTCTTTCCCTCTTTCTCTTTCTGGCTATGCTCCGCCAAATGTAGGGGGGCCTTCAGAACGTGGGGAACAAGCAAAGGGTATTCACCTTAGCACCATAAGCCGAAATCACCTCTTCCTTCATCTCCACCCCCGAATAAGCTTTCACAGCCTTCGAAGAGATGGAGATCCGCTGCCATTGCGCGGGGTTCTCCTCCCGGATGTCCTTGATATGCGTCTCGAGCTGCCGAAACAGCTCCACCTCCTGCGGGGGGTACTTCTGTCGTTCGCTGCGCAACGCCATCCGCAGCACGGCTCTCGCGTTGATGGGGAGGATCCGTGGACGGAGCTTCTGGAAGATGGCGCATTCGAGCGAATGCGCGAACTTCCAGTCCTTGGCTTGACATGTCTTAAACAATAACAAACGTGAGCACAAGCTTAAGCTGCAGGATAGAAAAACCAACCCTATCGCAGTACTTCACGATCTGGCATCCGGTGCAGCCTTTCAGGCGTCGGTCGTCGTTCTCGAGCTGTCTTCTTCCCAAGCACCCAGAGCATACTTCGCCCAGCTGGTGGGTGTCTAAGACTGCCACGAAGGGTATGGAGATGTGCAGGACGTCTTGTCCGGGGTTGATGTCGGTCGCAGCGAAGAGACCTCTTCCTAGACCATCTGGAGCGATGGAGGGTGTGGTCCTTTCGGGGGTAACAGGAGCAGGGGCCGCCTCCTTGGACATCTTTATGCCTTTGTTGTACGCGACGTTCTCGGTTGTTGCTGTTCCTCGGCTGCTGCAGATAGTTAGCTCCAGTGATTAGATCCGAGGGTATTGCTGGGCTTGAGCAAACAACAAACAAAAAAAGATTGCCGATATTTTGATCCACTCTAGCTCTGCCACGGAGCTCATTGACAACCCGGCTTTTTACATCTAGATCATCGTCCAGCAGCAAACTTTTTGTTATTCGGATTGTTACCGTGACCCATAGATTAGTCATATAGTGTCCTTCCACAGCACATCTTACATGTTTAAACCGGAGAATTACCCATGTAAAGATCCAAAGTAGAGAGATTATTGTTCAAATAACAACTAAAAATACAATTTTTAATGGGAAAGCCGACTCACTAAATCCTTCACCCTTGCACAAGGCCTTCTTACGAAAACTATGAATAAGCAAGGCATGGGCAACACAGCTAATGATCCACAAAACCAATCAAAAGTACATGAACGTATTCATCGTATCGTCTTTTTCAAGACGAAGCAGAACCCCCCTCCATACCAGGGCCAGTAAAACATCATATCTATCAACATGGAGCCTTATCCGCTACGCCAAACACGGCGGCTTGAGGGTGCCTAGGAAGACACTCATCCAAAAGCCGCAATTAGATCTATAAAGAAAACTTTTTGCGTCCCTTTTTTCCTTCACTACCATGAAACTTCGTTTACAGCAGCTTTCCGCCAACGAAGTCGGACCAGGTGCGAACCTCAGCAGGAATGCCTTCCTTGCGGGGCAGCTTCTGGCTCATGGCCTGGGCGAAGAGCAGAGCAGTCTAGGGGAAATTGGTTAGACACTGTATGAATAGTCAAATGTGGGTCAGGATCGTACGTACCTTGGTCTCCATGAACAAGGGGACACCGAAGTCGACAGCGTTACGTCTCATAACATAATCTTCGTCAAGGAGAGTCTTGCCACGGGTCTTGGCAAGGTTGAAAGTACCACGGATGTTGTACTTCTGGAAGACCTCGCGGAGGGCACGCTTGTCCTCCTTGGGGAACTCAATCACCTGCACGGCGACACCGGCAGCCGACTCGAGGTGCTTCTTGACAGCCTCGCTAGCAGCGAAGAAGTTGAAGCCCAGAGGCTGGAGGTACTCCACAATCTGAGACAGGGCAGGGTTGGTGATGTCACCGCCGAGCAGGATACCCTCACCAGGCTCGGGAACACGGAAGTTCATGGTAGACTGAAGAGAAGCCCAGTAGGCCTCAACAACGTCCTTACCGAAGCAGGCAATCTCACCAGTACTGGCCATCTCGACGCCCAGGAAGGGATCGGCACCAGCCAGACGAGTCCAGCTGAACTGGGGAACCTTGGTAGCAAGGTAAGGGCGCTTGACGCTCATGAGATCGACAGGCTCAGGAACGTCACGTCCAACAAGGGCCTTGGTAGCAACATCAATGAAGTTGGTTCCCAGAACCTTACTGGCGAAGGGGAAGGAGCGAGAAGCACGAAGGTTGCACTCAATGACCTTCAGCTCAGGCAGGGCACCCTCAACATCGGCCTTGATGATCTGCATGTTGAAGGGACCAGTGATGTTCCAGGCCTTAGCGACCTTCTCAGCGATCTCCTTAACGCGGCCCATGACAGACTCGTCGAGGTCGGCAGGAGGGAGAACAAGAGTGGCATCACCAGAGTGAACACCAGCGGGTTCAACGTGCTCACTGACAGCGTGAAGCAGGAGTTTGCCGTTGGAAGCAACGGCGTCAACGTCAATCTCCTGAGCTCCTTCGATGAATTTGGTGATAACGACAGGGTGGTCAGGCGAAACAGCACTGGCGTTGAGGAGCTTCTCCTTGAGCTCATCGACGCTGTAGATAACGTTCATGGCAGCGCCAGACAGGACGTAACTGGGACGGACCAAGACAGGGTATCCAACGGACTCAGCAAAACGCTCAGCCTCAGCAACGGAAGTGAGCTCCTTCCAGGCGGGCTGATCGACACCGATGCTGTCCAAGATCTGGGAGAACTTGTGTCTGTCCTCGGCGCGGTCAATGTCCTTGGGGTCGGTACCGAGAACGTGAGCACCGCCAGTCTCCTGCAGACGGAGAGCGATGTTCTGAGGAAGCTGACCACCGACGGAAACAACGACACCACTGGCGCTCTCGAGCTCGTAGATATCCATGACACGCTCGTAGCTGAGTTCCTCAAAGTAGAGCTTGTCAGCGGTATCGAAGTCAGTAGAGTAGGTCTCGGGGTTGTAGTTGATCATGACAGTCTTCTTGCCCATGTTGCGCAGGGAGAGAGTAGCGTTGACAGCACACCAGTCGAATTCAACAGAGCTTCCAATACGGTAGACACCGCTACCCAGGATGATGATTCCGTGATCATCGAAGGTGACATCGTGAGAGGTAGCGTTGTAGGTAGTGTAAAGGTAGTTGGTGTCAGCAGGGAACTCAGCGGCAAGAGTGTCAATCTTCTTGACCCAGGGCCTGATACCGAAAGACTTGCGGCGAGCACGGACATCATCCTCAGTAGCGCCAACAAGGAGAGCGATCTGCTTGTCAGAGAATCCGAGCTTCTTGGCCTTCAAAATGACCTCCTTCTGGAGACCGAAGAGGCTGCCAATCTCCTTGAGCTCATTGTTGCAGTCCACAATGTTCTGGAGCTTGTAGAGGAACCACTTGTCAATCTTGGTCAGCTCGTGGACACGGTCCACGGTGTAGTTCTCGTGAAGCATAGCCTGGCCAACAGCCAACCAGCGGCGGTCGGTAGGGTTCTGCAGAGCATCGTCAAGGTTCTCGAACGCATCGCCCTGGAAGCCAACGAAGCGAGGGTCAACCTGGCGGATGGCCTTCTGGAAGGACTCCTCGAAGGTACGACCAATAGCCATGACCTCACCAACAGACTTCATGGCACTGCCAATATCTCTCTTCACGTGCTGGAACTTGCTCAAATCCCACCGGGGGATCTTGGTGACAATGTAGTCGAGACTGGGTTCGAAGTTGGCAGTAGTTGTCTTGGTAACAGCGTTGGGAAGCTCAGGAAGGGTGTGACCCAGACCGATCTTCGCAGCAGTGTAGGCGAGAGGGTAACCGGTAGCCTTGGAGGCCAAAGCAGACGAACGAGAGAGACGAGCGTTGACCTCAATGACACGGTAGTCAAGACCATCGGGCTGCAGAGCGTACTGAACGTTACATTCACCCACAACTCCCAAGTGACGCACAATCTTGATGGCAGCAGTGCGGAGCATGTGGTACTCCTCATCAGACAAGGTCTGACTGGGGGCAACAACGATACTGTCACCGGTGTGAATACCAAGGGGATCGAAGTTCTCCATGTTACATACAGTGATGCAGTTGTTGGCCGCGTCACGAACAACCTCATACTCAACCTCCTTCCAGCCACGGAGAGACTTCTCAACGAGAATCTGGGGAGAAAGAGTCAAAGAACGAGAAGACAAGTTCCTCAGTTCCTCGGGGTTGGCAGCGAAACCGGAACCGAGACCACCCAGAGCATATGCGGAACGGACGATGATAGGATATCCAACCTGCTCAGCAGCCTTCAGGGCATCGTCAACGGTGCTGACGGCAATGGACTCAGCGATAGGGATGTTGATCTCGTTAAGAGCCTTCGAGAAAAGGTCACGATCCTCACTGGTCTCCAGGGTCTTGATGCTGGTTCCAAGAACTCTGACACCATAACGCTCGAAGATACCCATGCGGTTCATTTGCACACCAAGGTTCAGAGCGGTCTGACCACCGAAAGAAAGGAAGATACCATCGGGTCTTTCCCGCTCAATAACGTAGGTCACATACTCCGGAGTGACCGGGAGGTAGTAAACTTCATCTGCAAGCTTGTGATCCGTCTGAATCGTAGCGATGTTGGGGTTGATCAGGACCGACTGCACGCCGGCTTCCTTGAGAGCCTTCAAAGCCTGGGAACCTGCACGTTGAAAAGCTAAGTATTAGTCACCTCATTTCACAGGTATTGATAATGAAGATAGGCCCTGCATGACAGTGCGGCGCTTTTGAGCCCACAGCCTGGCAGTCAAACTTCACTGTTGAAAGCCAATGCAACATGAACGTACCGGAATAATCGAATTCTCCGGCCTGTCCAATGCTCAGACCACCACTACCGATGACCAAGACCTTCTTGACATCGACCAGGTTGCTGCCGGGCTTCACAACCCCACTGGCCAGGTAGCTGTCGGCGGAGGGAGCATTCGAGGACTCCGAAGCCAAGCGACGAAGAGCACTGGAGAAAGAGCGCAGCTGCTGTGGTCGCCACGGAGAAGGCGCCTTCGCCAATCTGAGACTCGAAGCCGTCGAGTGAGCCGTGGTCTGAGAGGAGAACGGGCGCAGAGCGAGGGCCGATCGACGGGATTCAGCCAAGCATCTCTGACGCAGGAGGGCGGACGTAGCCTGCCCGCAACGAGCGGCGAGAACCATTGCGCGCTGCGCTGATGGAAGCGAAAATTAAGGTACGAGGATGGGGGGGGAGGGAAGGGAGGTGCGATGAGTCAATTGAGAGAAATACACTCTCAATTGCTGGTCTGGAGGTTCCGAACAAGGACAAACCTGGAGACTCCGCTTTTTTTATCCGGCTCTCCTTGGGGTTGGTAGTGTCCCGCTTTCTGCCACACGCCCAAGTCACAAGGGGAGGACTCAAAAGGGAGGGTAGATGTCCCGACAGGATTGTCTAGGGAGGGAGAGAGAAGAGATGTGAAGACAAAGAAGCAAAGAGAGGAAGAGAAGGGATGAAGCGGAGGAGACGAAAGAAAAAGGCTCCGTCGGGAAAGGCGATGAGTCAATGCGGCACTTCTCCTCTGAAGGAGGGAGTCATGAACCAGCGCCAGTGGAATTGCAGTGGAGAGACCCGAGTGAGTCGACCACAATTCCCGAAAGTACAAAAAACTCCCCCAACATTCAGGGCCGATAAGAGCTCCGGTGTGCGGAGCCCTTTTTTTTTTTTTTTCCTCCTTCTGTGTTAGAGGCAAGGAAACAGCCACTGAAACGCTGGCCGATCTCGCCTTCTTAGTGGCCAATGACCTCACCGCTCCCATCACTAACCAATCAGCAAGTGCGAGGGTCGGCAACCGGAGTACGGGGAGGTGCAGCGACGCAGATGGTCGATGGGTCTTGACCCCATTAGTGCCATAGTCTAACTGCCCACTAAAAACCACTAGCAGCCGTACTGTCCAGACTGGAGCACAGTTGCCTGCGGTTAGCAATACCGATCACTAATATCCTGGTGTGCTGATAATGTTGTCCAGGGGTTAGTTGCACTGCTGGATCTCGATCCCTGGCGAGACAACAGAATGGTTCACAGTCATTGGAGCAGGCCTTGGTTCCTATAGGATAATAATTATTCAATCAGTATTAGACATCACTTAGTCTCCTTGTCCTACAGCCGCCAGCTGGTCTAACCCATCAGCCGCGCGTTAGGTGTAAATCCTACCAGCAAGTTTTGCAAGCCTAATGCTAGACTAGTAAGCGTGGGCGTCTTAGCAGATCAATGCTCTTCTGGTCTCCGCTTGCCGGCTAGGTAGGGCTCGCTTGCACGCTAAAAAAAAGTATGGCCAACTATGCCAAGGAACGAGGACTCATCTAAGCTTGAAGCACCGGCATTCGGAGGTTATCCACGTCTCGGGGTCAACCTACATACACTCTCACTTTCCCGCCTGCTCGATTTATGCTAGATCATATTAACTCTAGTCACTGACTTCCACAGTCGCACTGCGACTGTTGACTCTCTGATTAATGATATAGCCGTCACTCCCTGATACCTATAGTGCCCATGAGACCAGCCCACGGACCCTTGGGTTGTGCTTCACGCTGTTCTAATCTGGTTCGAGATCTAGTCATCCGTCCATGGTCTTGTTTTTCCTTTTGATCATCTCCCGTGATGCTCTCATCAGTTTGATTGAGCATTTGAGCAACCGCCTCTAGTTCCTGCTTTGCATTCTGAACTGATTCATTTCCTTCGGCCAGCTTCTGTTCCACATGTTCATGCTCGCTGGCTCCTGCTTCGTCGGATGCAAATGCCCATGCTTCAGCCAGAGAAATTACTTCGTCCTTCTTGGTAGGCTCAGCGAAGTTGGTAGCATGACGCAAGGATGCAGTCGCTGCTGCGCGACTCGAACGCGGCTGATCCGCAGGCATTGGAAACTCGGGAAGGAGATGACTCTCGTCTCTCAGGCGATGGAGCACGCGGAGGCTTGTAGCTCTCTCCTTGCCAAGTAGGCCGGATAAGTAGAACTTCTGTAAGGCAAGTGCCCGTTGGCTTTTCGAAAGCGGGAGAAGATTTTTTTCGGTATAGGAAAGCACATCCATTGGGTTCAACGATTGCGGCTCCGGTGGCGCATCGTTCTTCTGAGTGATAGTCGTAGAACAATTTGAAAGGGACACAGAAGGTACTGCAAGAGGCTGACATGCTCTAGAGGCGGCATCTAGCAGAGCCTTGCGAGCCTCGACGTACTCGGCATATTGCTGTGCAACCTCCGCTTTCTGCTCCTCAAATAGGCGCGTAGATTCCTCGAGGTCTTCGGGGGCCAGATCCAGCCTGGATCCACTGTCTTCGTGACTGCCAGCACTGACCAATTTCTCCTCCACCCAATGAATCAGTTCATCACGTGTTCGTTGTAGGGCGGCCGTTCTGACAGCTGGCGTGATGTTACTTGACAGGGAATTTTCGTCAAGGTTTACTTGTGCCTTCAATTCCTCCAGTAGCTCTTTTTCCCTGTCAAACTGGGCTTTCGCTCGAATAACTGCCTTCTCCAGTCTGTGCATCAACTCCTCAACTCTATCCCCTGCATTGGATGATGGTTGGGTTATTTCTTCCAGCAGCTCTGGCGGCACTCCAAGCTGTTTGTGGCTATCCTCGAAACTTTCAGCTCGTCTTCTGTTTCGTTCCCTAAGCTCCTGTGAGTAACGTTGGAACACTTGCAGCTTTGCAAGTTGGCGACGCTCACGGAGGAGATTGACATATTCGCTTAGGTCCTGAGAAGGATCGCATTGCGGTGTTTCGGTTGCTTTCTGTTGTTGCTGTTGTTGTTGCGACTCATATGCATTTTGCTTCTCTACAACTGCTTGATATTCCCTTCTCGCAGCAACGTTGGCTTGTAAAGCTTCCAAGTATTGCCTCCGCAGTCCAGTAATCTCCGGTGGAATGGACTTCACGCCGACAACTGCGTCATGAGGTACAGAAAGGGTGAGGTGCGAGTTGGCATTGAGTTCGGGGTTGTCGGGGTCGTTCTCCGCGAAGATGATGTGCGAGCGAACATAGGCAGTCAAGGCTTGGCGGATACGGAAGGCCTCCTGGCGGCTTTTGAGGTAAGGGGCAAGTGGTGCGGCGAATTCAGGAATAGGCTCACTTGAGGGTGGTGCGAAGCGGTCTTCCATTTGGGTCCAGGCATGTGGGGGAGTGATGGGTAGGAAAAGACACTGGATGATGCTAGTGGTGATCTAATGTGCGGGTTGTTTGTGGAGAGCTGGGACCGAGGGATTGGGGACGCACTGGAGTTGTGCCCGCTTTTTGAAGTCGGCCCGATACAGTGCCGCACCGCCGCACCACCGTGGCTCTGGCGGCGGCCCCGCAATGTTCACAGCAGGGGAAACACAACACCATATCTCAACGCTGCAGACAGCAACTTCATCAACAATTACGACACATAGCCTTCAGGGAAACGATTGAGTGAACAATCTCTTTGTAACAATCCCCGAACCTACGGACAAAAATGGCAGGATTCAAATCACGGTTTTCTTGCGGTATTGCAGACATATATTATGTAGGCAGAGGGAGGGGGAGGTGAGGACGTCGGAAATGAGAGGGGGGGGGTTTATACTCTACCGAATTTCCCGATATGGGAAGAACCGACCGGTCGCCATCACCAGCAGCATTCATGCCTCAAATTCTGCAGCACTAAGACAACATCATGCCCCCGGCTTCAGACCCGAGGCTCTTTGCTATGCTATTTCACCTCAGGGCAGCTTCTACTACGTCCTGTGGCCTCCGACCATTAGGCCTGGTACTTATGCATGTCAATTACGAGGGGGAAAAATAAGTACCATACCAGATACCAGATTGCGCATGCAGGAAGAGCTGCACTCGTGAATGGACTCTTGGGGCGCAATGACCCCTCTAGCATAAACAGCCAGGCTACTTAAGATATCAGTCTTAACCAACCGACCGGTAACTTATGGCACTCGCCTCACTAGGCGGTAGGTACAATTTAATGTACAGTACTTTACGTATAGATCCTGCTCGCTAAACGCGCTTGAGCCCAGCTGAATGAGACTCTTACTGCTACTAGTCCCACCTAGTCGTGTTCGTAAGGGGGTGATTCCCCCCCCCCGCCCCCCCCCCGGTTATCGTCATAATACTAGTAGCAAGATGGGTGATGTGACAGCACAGACTGGGTGCCTTAAGTGGGCCTCGGGTCTGTTAGTCGAACCAGGTATGCATGTGGGGGGCCAGGGGACTTTTGGTGGATATGAAGTATCCAGGATCCATTCAGCTTTCGTAGAACAAGGGACATGCAAAAGAGCGATATACATATGCACCATTCTAATGATCAACCAGTTCGATACACAAGATGTTCAAGGTTGATGATGGTCGAGTAATAAATAAGGTAGGCTTGTGTGGTGGTGCATTGCGTGGACACCCGGCTAGGATCGATGACCATTGGATGGTGATAGAAATTGATCCATGTCCATAAGTATCACCGCTGATCAATAGCGACCATAGTCTGATGTATTGTAACTTAAGTTAAGTTACCTTTTGCTCTAAAGTACTGTACAACATACCTGTACCCGTAAAAACTTTTGGAGATGTCAAAACAATGAACAAGAAATAAATCAACAATGGAACCATGATTCTAACCAGTTAAGCGGCATGAGACAGGTTCCATGCAATCCGAACAACTCGTCTTGTCCACATCAGCTGAAAGATTCTGGTTGCAAATCAACGGTGGTCCGGGGTGTGGAATGTTTCAAAGGTCCAATCAAGGGGCTGCTATCCTGCAGGTTGGCACTTTTGGCCAAAGCAATCTAAACAAGTGAATCGTTGTCCGCCGCTACCAACTTACCATATTTACTTCTCTCATCTGCGGATAAAGCCTCTCTCCTCATCGCACTCCACTTATCAACAGACTCCCAGAAAACTATCCGGGTTCCCTTTTGTCTTTCTGTTCTCCTGTCTCTCTTTTTCTTCTTGATTTGTCCCCACTAAAGTCCCTTTCGTATCGCTCATTCTACATCGATTCAAGTCACTCCGATCATGACCATAGAATCAAGCTCTGTCGCTATATCTACGCCCAGATCCCGGCCCCGTGCTGCAACGACAGTGCAACCAGCTCCCACCTTTCCCTCGTCCCGTTCTTCCCGACGCTCTTCACAAGTCATGGCCCCTCTTACGCTCTTGCCTACTCTCAACGCCTCAGCAGCAAGCCCGATGCCGGGCGCTGGGGATCAAGAGACTTCACGGGCAGCCGCAGTGTCTGGTAAGTCGGGAATACCCAAACAAAGAAAAATCAATTGTCAAGGAGCCTCGAATTAAGCGAAAGGCAGGCCCGCTACGTCATCCCAAACCGCTGACCCCCTCCGATATCCATTCGATG
Source organism: Aspergillus aculeatinus CBS 121060 (assembly GCF_003184765.1). Classification (NCBI taxonomy): domain Eukaryota; kingdom Fungi; phylum Ascomycota; class Eurotiomycetes; order Eurotiales; family Aspergillaceae; genus Aspergillus; species Aspergillus aculeatinus. Next base: position 19,841 of record NW_020291510.1, read on the forward strand.
TTGGAGCAAGAGCAAGAAGCAATGGTATGAAGCTCGGCGTCTTGTGCAAATCCTCTAGATACTGACCCCGCTTGTTACCATAGGTTAATCGGCTATCGAGAGAACTCTCTCTTCTTCGCCAACAAACAGCCTCGGTCGCATCGACAACATCATCTACATCGACTACACTCAACGATCCTATGGACTCTCTACACGCCTCCCAGTATGCCATCAGCTCCACGGTTCCGACGACTTCGCGCCGACATCGCTCCTCTTCCAGCCTCAGTTCTTCCTACATCCCCGCGGTTCAAGGGTCGCGGACGGGCAGCGGGTTCGGAATCGCACCGTCGAGGGAGACACAGCTACCGTCGACCCGCACGGACTCGGCGCGCTCGGGGAGGAGTCGAGAGCCGTCGCTCACTTCTCGGCAATCGGACGCAGCATTGTCACAGCATCACTTGCCGTCGACCGATCAGCTTTCACCCTCCATAGGAGGTTTCCCTCACCGGAACTCGATCACTCAGCAGAAGAGCCCGGTTATCCCTCCCTCCCGACACGAGGAGCTCCTAGCCCAGCGGGAAGAGGTAGATATGCTGAAGCGGGAGAATGAGACTTTACGTCGCCGTGTGCGGGAACTAGAGCTGATTGTTCGAAATTCTCGAGAACAGGAGCGTGCTACAGACCACTCCACTCCTGATCCAGCGCGTTCCGGCGGAGAACAGGGGAGGGAGATACTAGATTCCGAGAATTGAAGCAATCTCGCTTCTGGTGGTATGACTCGGTCTTTCCATGCTGGAGTTTCCAAGAATAGTGTTCTTCATTCAGCTGGCCAGGTGCTCAATCATCAATCCAATAGATTATTCTTCTCAGGCGTACGTGGCTTTGGGGATTGGAATCCTAGAACTTCTCCCTCGTTTCTTCTCGTTTTGCCGTAGGTAAAGTCTCGAAGGAGTTGAGTCGGGCAAAAATTGTACTGCAGGTACTCATAGTATCCCAAAACCTACCCGATCTATCCACGATGGATCCACATTCGTTGAGTTTGAGTTCAATTGGCCAGGGACCCACTACTTTGTTCCTATGGGCTTATTGCTATTGGAGGGACGTCTGTCATCCGGCTGTGAGGCATTGAGTGTCCACGGTGAACTCCCAACGTGCTGTACCAGTAAACTCAGTGATAGGGACGGAGGGGTACTTACAATTCCATACTCTTCGGATCCAGGAGAAGCCTTAAGCTAGACTCACTCACAGCCCGTAATACAAGTAGCTCGACATGATGGAACACCACCACTGTTCGCTGGACAAGCATGGAGCCGTGACTTGTGGTTCGATCATATGTAAAACCTACCAAGGACGTCGCCCTCAGTATGTGTCCTGCCATTTATCTTCCCAAGAGTCAAAGGCAGCTACCACGAGGTGAAATTCTTCAGCACCAGCGGAGGCTAGCCGTTGATCCCTATTTAGATCTATACTCTGGATGCTCCTTTCATGGAAGACAAGGACCCAACCATATAACCTATTCTGCTAACCTTCTATTCTCCCTTCGTAGTCCTGAGGCTGATACTGCTTTGCATGTTTTGATCTCTCCTTTGGAAAATCAAATCTATATCATGGGATGGATATATACAGAATATCAAGCTCCGAGCATCGCAGCGGTGTCTGACCCGGGATCTGAACCCGGGATCTTCTCTATCAATAACTTTTAACAAAGGCTGATTAACTAATTCTACTTATCAAAGTATGCCAGGAGACTGCCCCACAAGCCACCCGGCTGAGGAAAGACCTTGATACAGAAGTCTTCAGGTAATACTGGAGTACCAAGTAGCGTGCAAGATGTGCTGTTTTCAAGACCTTCGATTTCTTGTTTGAGATGATTGCGGATCAAAGGGTTCCGCACCTGATAGGGGATTCTTCAGCCTTATCTCAACATATCTGAATAGACTTATGGTGCAAGTCTTAGAGCAGAGTCTCCTCAAGGAGAGAAGCTTATATCTGTCTTGATATGATTTACGTAACTTTCTACTAGATGCATTGGTACTCGAGATAGTGTTCTTGGCTGAGCAAGATGTGTGAAGGCAAGCTGATCCTTAGGACTGGGGCAATTGTCCTCAACTTGAGTTGTATAACTTACAATGTTTAAACAAGCTCCTGGCGGTCTCCCAGCCGAGTCCATCATCACTACCTCTGCAAGAATTTTTCTCACGCCTGGAACTCTCTCAATGAAATTCGATCTAGGTCTAGTCGCCTTGACGGCATTGGCCGCCGGTTCCACCGCGCTGCCAAATGGCAGAGTCCGCCAACGAAGAAGCCTAAGTGACCAGGCCAGTCTTCTGACCACGATCATGCCCAGTAACCAGACTGTGGCGGAGATCGTCGCGGGTTGGGACCTCGAGAACCTGACTGTGGCGGCGGTGCGCGTACCACCGGTCAACTGGCCCCTTCCCATGATGAACAAGGATTGGGATGGGGTCAAACTTGACCTGAACGGCACCATCGAGCTGGGGATCCGTCTGATCCAACAGGCCGCTGCGGCGAATGCCCGTGTCATTCACTTCCCGGAGGTTTGGTTCCCCGGTTATCCTAAGGTTAGTTGAGATAGAGACCAGTCTACACTTGTCTCCCTCACATCTGATGGGATGGGCTGACGTTCCGCCAGGGTATTATCAACTCCGATGTCCCGAACCCCTGGTTCGAATATCACGTCAAAGATTATATCGAGAACTCCTTGGTGATCGGCAGCGACAACTGGAACAAATTGGTGCAGGCGGCGGTTGATAATCGCATCTACGTGGTAAGCTCCGAGTTCTCCTTTCACTTTGTCTCCACTCCCGGTGTCAGCAGACTCTGACCCTTGTGCCAATCTGATAGGGACTCTCATTCTCCGAGAAAGATGCCGCCCATCTGTACATGGCGCAGTCTCTAATCGCCCCCGACGGTGAGATCCTCATTCACTGACACAAGCTGCGGCCCTCGGCCCAGGAGCGCGACCTCTGGACGGACGGCAAACTCGACCAGATCTACGCGGTCAGCACCCCCATCGGCCGCATCGGCATGCTCTCGTGCGGCGAGCATACTGCTCCCGAGGTCACCTTTATCATGCAGTCGCAGACTGAAGACATCCATCTTGGCTCGTGGCCGTAAGTTCTCTCTCATATCCCAATTTGCCCCGTCCACCTTCCTTGTACCCAGTTGTTAACTTTTGTGGACGGGGAAAGTCTCGTCCCGGATTTCGGCGATTCCAGCCTGACCTACGAGTCGGCTGAGGTTATCACGTCCTTGGGCCGGGTTTACGCAATCCTGGGGGAGGCGATTGTGGTGCAGGCGGCCATCGGTACAGCCACCATCTTCCCTGCAGGGTCTTCGGCAGTCTGGTCCCAGGCTGTGGCCAACGTTTCCTTCGCCGACCATCCGCTCGTCTACCGCTCGTTCAACGCAAGTGCCTTTACGAATTCAACTTATAACGCTGATGGGGAGGTCTCGTGGGGCACCCTGCAGGCCATCAATGAGGGGTTTCCTGAGTATATTCCGCAGGTCGAGGGTACGTTGGTGCCCTGGAAGCAGGATCCCATTTCCACCTTGCTCAATGAGTCTGTCGTTTGATGGTTCAAGCTTCGCGAGTGATGGGTTACGCTTATGCAATGTATGATGATGGAAAGGAAAGACGGGGGTTTTTTGTCGTCTGAATGTAGAAATTAGTTCTATAGGCTCTAATGCAATTAGAATAGAGCATCATAAGAGAGCATCTCCATGAAAAAATAGCAACTTCCTTCCAGGGAAGTCCTACAATCATAGAATAAGCCCCTCAATGCTTCGGATAATGACATTTGACGACCCACCTATAAGGCATGGCTCAGATGCATAGGCAGGGAGGGCCCAGACTACTGACTACCGATACGCAATCTGCCGGAGAGCATCAATCGCCCGGTATGCCTTGAGCGGCCAGAAATTCTGCATATCTTCCAACGCTGCTAAACATTCTCTGAGGTCGTTGCAAGGTCTGCGTCCCGCCCCCTGCTTCACAGCTAGGAAAGATGGCTCTCCTACCGCCCCAATCGTGAGTTTCCATGTCATGAATATAAGTTCATCAAAAGTCGACCGTGTACCCAGATCCAAGGCAGAAGACGTCCGAGCATCTTCTGCTGCTTGATCCCATTCACCGAATGCGGTGTCTGTAGCCACCACCTCGTCCAAGCCTCCTCGATTAGGACTATCGAGGAATGCAGTAATTGATCTACTATCGTGTCGCGCAGGAGCTGCTGCTGCTGTAAAGACGTCGATCTTTCTTTTCAATTCGGCATTCTCACGTACGAGAGTCCCCACATAATCCTTGTCGACAAAGACACGTCTGGTCCAGCCAAAGTCCGTCGTTAGCTTCCAGAGTCCATTTAACCTGGAATGTCACACACTCGTATTTATCATGTCCTTACTTCCTTCGTAACGGTCATTCAAAGTAGTAGCCCTCTCAGTCAAGTCTCAAACAAAGACTACATGCCGATTGCGCTCCATCGCACTATATCCTCGCCCACAAGCCTCCGCATCATAAGGAATAGTGTAACATGAGTGTTGTATAGTGAAGTTGTCTCTTTACCTCTGAGTGGTCAGATGTACAGTACTTACGGTCTCATTGCCAAGCTAGGACGAATTGGGCACGGAATAGTTTCTCTCCCACGTTCCGAATCGCATAGTGTACCTATCGATTCAAAGATTCTTCTGGTGGAAAGAGAACCTGCTTGAGGGGATCCCAAGGATAATCAGTTATCAGTTAGGTACTTGTATTTATCAACCCTCTTCCACGTCTAACAGTAGTTACTATCACAGTCCTGAAATCAGTCATTATGAATGTGTGTACGTATAATAGTAGCTAGCTATATATAGGAGAAATAGGAGAGATAGGAGAGAAAGATGGTTTCACATGTGGGTCCAGCGTGGCTGTGCGGGGTCGCTGCCTGCTGCTGCCCCTCGCGCGACGTCATTTGTGGCGTAGTGCCGCCCGCTCTTCCCCCCAAATAAATACCAACCACCAGCTCCTCCTCTCTCCTTTCCAGTTCCCATCAACACTACACTGACTCTGATTTACTCGTATCACTCAACCGAGATTATACCCGACAGATACTCTCTCAATTCTACGTACCTCTACTTCAATCACACCCATCATGTCTGAGCGCTCTACTGTTCACGTCGAGGGCATCGCCCCCGCTACTACGGATAAGGAGGTCCAAGACTTCTTTAGCTTCTGGTCAGTGACGCAGGCATTCCAGGCCCTTGCATGTCTTGTCTAGACATGCAGCTGACAACATTGCAGTGGAAAGATCACTTCTATTTCTGTTACCCCTGTGTCTGGTGAAGAAGGTGCCCAGAAGTCGGCCACTGTGACCTTCGAGAAGGAAGCGTAAGCCTTGCCCCGCACCTGCTCCCCCATCCCGCCCATGGCTCAAATTGCACCATCCCTTAGCTTAGCTGCTCTTCCCCCCACCCCCTCTCATGACATAACTAACCCGTCATCTAGTGCCGCAAAGACCGCTCTGCTCCTTGACCACACCCAATTGGGTACCTCGGTCGTTCACGTCAAGGCCGCCCACTCTCTCGATGATATCGCCGGTGACCACGCTGCCAGCGCCTCCGAGGCCAAGGACGAGCACGACCATGACCTCGAGCAGGAGGACAAGCCTCGCTCCCGCATCGTCGCCGAGTATCTGGCCCAGGGATACGTGCTGAGTGACAACGCCATCCAGAAGGCTATCGCTCTGGACCAGAAGCACGGCTTCACCTCCCGCTTCACCAACGCCCTGGCCAACTTCGACAAGAAGTACAACGCGACCGACAAGGCCAAGGGTCTGGACGAGAACTACAAGATCACCGAGAAGGCGAGCTCTGGCTGGCGCGGTCTCCACAGCTATTTCGAGAAGGCTCTCGAGACCCCCTCCGGCCGCAAGCTCCGCGAGTTCTATTCCCAGACCGACAAGCAGGTCCGCGACATCCACAACGAGGCTCGCAGACTGGCAGACTTGAAGAGCGGCAAGAGCGAGGGTGACGAGCAGAACGTCAGTGCCGCCCCTACCGCTGGCGCTGGCGCCGAGGGTGTGGGTGCCGCCCCTGCTACTGCTGCGGCTCAGTCCTCTGGCACTGCCCCCTCTGCCGACCAGAAGGCATGAATCTGAAAACCCCTTGAACTTGCAAGTGGGAGACCTTACGAGGTCTAACCCCTTCTTTTCTGTTTTGTACGCCTAATGACGACCTGTTCATTCACATGCTTGAATTTGCACGTTCTCGATGTTCATAATATTATCTCGGCGCGCGTCTTAGCTAGTTAGTTGTCTGGAACAAGCGATTGTGTGTATAGTCTACATCTAATTGAATTATGGTGGTTTAATCTTGAAGCTACTGTCCGTTCCGCCCAGTACGTGGGATATCAGCCTTACTTCGTATGCGAATACTCAAAACAAGTGCAACAGCCCGCATGTTATGTTTACATTTATTGCTTATTCTAATCTACTTTTATTTAAAGATGTCTCCATATCTCACTCTAACAGACCACTCAAAACCACGTAGGAACAAACCCAACTACACCAGATAAACAGTTACTACAATCAAAAACTACAACCCATGAAAAGTTAATCTCAGATGATGAAAGTCTTCATTTCATTTCTCGCTTCAAATCATTAAACTAAAAAAAGAGATTGTTTCGTCACGGAACATAGATCTCAACCAATTCAGCTGCCCTTGCTGAACTTGGCAGACTCGATATCCTCCAAGGGATGCTTGGGGTTGCTGCTCAGCGACGACTTGGTGTTCTCGGACTGCTCCTGGGCGGCCTGGCCGGGGCGGGTCTCGTAGGTCTGGCCGGTCTGGCCCTGGGACGGGGGCGATTGCTGCTGCGCGCCGGTCTGGGATTCGGGAGGAGGGGATTGGCGGCCGGAGTTGGGGGCAGACATTTTTGATGATGGTTGGATTTTTGGGGGACGTAGGAGAGGAGAGTTTGGGTTTCTGAGCATTGCGGGGAATTGTTAGTTGAGAAGGGGTTCTTCATGATTCGTCGATTCTGTGAGATGGAGATGAGACGAACCTTGGTGGTGGACTGGATTGGATTGGATTCTTTCAGAGAGTCGGGGTGTTTGTTGCAGGTCAGGTCGGGGTTGCGAATTGGGTGGTGGAAAGTTCTTAAGTACTGCCCGTATGCTTATGCTAGCTAAGCTAAGGGATTTACTGACTATGATATCGTCGAGGGGGACGGGAAAAGGTGGGTGGCCGGTTTTTCTCAGCCGGCATCATCATGACGTTTTTGGCGGGCTCTTCACCTCTCTGATGTTTGCAGTGGGGGAAGGGGTGTATTCAGTGAGTTTCCACCCTCCCAGTAATGTGATCTAGTGGGCTTGGTGAGGAGGTTTCAAATTGGCTATAGTGGTTAGTGGACAGGAGTACTGTACTCCTAGCTCCTGTTTGTTGATAGCTGGCTTCACCGGCGAGCGTGGTTTTGCTGTACCTTGACTATACTTACGAGTAGTTACTGTTGCTGCTGGAAAATTAGTAGTGATGTCATAGGCGAGTGGGTGGGGATTTGCTATGTTTGTCTTAGGCACGTGATCAGGAGCTGTGCGAACAAGTACTCGTAGATCGTAGTAAATGCCAAATCTCATTCCAAATGGACAGATATGGTCTAAAGAAGGGTTTCGATATTCGCCATAGACCACGCACTTTCTGTATCAGAACAAATATAGAGAATTAGGCGATGCCAAAATCAGCATCTTCGCTGGTTTCTATTATCTTTTGGGCTCTGTTTGACTGCTGTTGTCCTCCAAAGATGGAGACTGGATATAAGAATGCATTTTGAGGTCGTGACCGACGTAATCATAAGTCAATTGACAAGGATTCATCTGGGGGAATCGGACATCGGAGCTTTGAGTCATCACTGAGGTCAAGACCGATGAATAAGGGGACTTTTAGGAGAACCAGAGCAAATCAAATACAGGTCATTGTAACCTTGAGCACGCAGGGGATGGAAAGGGATATGATCTAGGCAACAAAGGAAAGGAGAATCAAAACACAATCAGAAGAGGCATATATGGCGTGGTGGCGTATCCAGCTGAGGCCGTTCGACTGTATTGGGTGTCGAAGTGGCCCGGAAGAAACATAGATGGCTTGTCAAAACAGTCCTCCAACCTGGGATGGCACTTTTCTTTTGCATAAGTTTGTTTTTTTTTTCGAGTCATGTCATTGCCTTAGGAATCCAGAAGGACCGACTGGTTCATTTCGTCAGTCCCCGGAGTGGATTGCAGTATGAATCAGTTTCCATTAGCCTGGGCGCCTGCAGCTTCGGCATTTGCCGCAGCCAACGCCTTCGCATCGGCTTCGTGGAAAACGGCTTGAAGCACCTGCTGCTCCTCCGGGCTCAGGATCTTTGTGAGGTTGTCGTAGAGTTGCGGCTGTTCTTGTTGAAGGCCTGTGTTGTGAAGTTAGTCAATAGTACAGCGTGACACCAAGGGGCTACATACTCAAGAACACATGCTTGAACATGCCGTAAGGCTCAACCTTGTCAAGAGGAGTCTCCAGCAAGCTTCCTTCGTCCAGCTCATCATCGTCATCATCGGCAAATGAGCCGAACTTTTGAGCCTACCGATGTGATTAGTATCCCCATCGAGATATTAAGACGACAAAAGACTCAAGTCTCCTGGACTCACCTCCTTGTTCAAGAAATCGAGGTAAGCAGTGGTCTCGTCGGCAACGTCATCTTCCAGAACGCCTTCGGCTTCATCCCGCTCAGTCCACTCAACCTCTCCATCCCAGTCGTTCTCCTCGTCATCGACGTCATCTTCGTCATCATATGTGAAATCGGACTCCTTGGTGGCATCTTCACGGTCTAAATGGGTATTAGCGTACTTGATCTCGCGCCATCATTCTGTTGTAGACTTACTCTTGATAGCAGCAGGCAGGGTTTGGAAGAGTCGGGTCACTCCTTGGAGAAGTCTAGGCCAACCTTGTTGAACGCTGGTCGGGACATCGCCAGCCTTCAGGGTCAATAGGGAGCTGATTGCTGCGATCGACAGCTTCTTGTCATGCACCCGTCTGAAATTGTCGATGTTAGAGAACCATGTGCTGAAGAACTTGTTCGTCCAGCCATTGGCTTCCAGCACCTGTAAGCTGAGAACAGGGTTGTAGTAGATGGCGTTAATGACCATCTCCATCAAGTGAATGCGGTACGACTTGGTGCGCGCCTCGCCGGCGTCAATGACACGCATCGCGAGCTCGATAAAGACAGGGATGTACTGATCAATAAAGCCACGCAGGTTGAGCATCAAAGTCTCGGCGAGCTTGCAGCCGCAAATCCGGTCAACACCGCCCACTTTCTCATCGTGGAAGATATCCTGAACCATACCCACAACGGCCGCCAGGTAAGCGGGGTTCTGGACCAGCATTTGAGAGCCGTAGGCGATATAGTTGTCGAGAGCAGGGAGCATGTCCTCAAGATAAAGCTCAGCTCCGGCCTTGAAGGTCTTGTGGATGAGCTCAAAGGCCTGCCACATGGTGGGAGAAATCGACTTGGAAGCGAATGTGCAGCTATCAATGATCTCAAAAACTTCGTTGTACAAGTCATATAGCTTGTTCTCAAGAGTGATGCTGATGACAGGCATGAGGATGGTCTCGAGGTGAAGCAGCACATCCGGAGTGCTCTCGAGAGTGAGAATCAAAGTGCCAATCGTCTGCAGGACACCAAGAGCCGTGATACTCTTGTCATCCAGGAAGTCGCCGTAAGCGTCCTCGTCACCCTTGGTGGCATTACGTTCCAGAAGCTCTCCCACAATACGCATGTAGGTGTCGCGAAGCTGCTCGCTGAGTGCCACAGCGAACGGAGTAAGCTCGGCAGAGAAGACCTCGACGAAATCCTCCATGACGTTGGCGAGAGCATCCACATCGACCTCGTTGGCGAGCTTGAGAAGCTGCTGCATGATCTGGGGGATATTTTGCTGCATCGAAGTCCGAATGATGTCGTGACGAATAAGGGGCTGCAAAGCGAGCGCAGCCTCAACCCTGACAGGCAACTCAGGGTCCGTCATGGACTCTAGGATGTTTCTGTAGATGATCATAAGGTTGTTCGGGTCCTGGAAGTCAAGCTGTTCGAACTTCTCCAGAGTATCACATGCACGAGCTCTGAGGAAGCCATGAGGGCTGCGGAATTCTGGGAAAACGTGACGGACAAAGAAGTATTCGACCTCACCAGCGATAGGGCTCTTCTTGCCCAGGATGACAGAGGCCAAAGAACCGATCATCCGCAGAGCACCTTCCTTCTCCCGAGGCGACTTCTGATCTTCCGGAGCAGACTCATACTTGCTAACGACGCCGTTCACAAATGTGAGAATGGCGAAAGTCTGCTTCTTGCGGTTCTTTGTCAAAGCAACCAAGAAATTGGTGGCGGCGACATCAGGCGCCGAAACCTCTTCGTAGTAATTCAACTTCCGGTGGAGGTATTCCGAAGGATCCTCCTGGAATAGCTCGATGTCTTCATCGGACTGGCACAAAATCGGGAAGATGAAATGAGCAACCAAGTTGTCCATATGGGGCTTGAGGTGGTCCCACATCGCCTTCGGCTTGACACATTCCTCCAAGAAAACCAGAGTGTAGGCGAGCGCCGGGTTGCTGAGCCACTGACCCTTGGACACCCACTTGTCAATCTCCTGCAAGTATCCCTTGAGAATCTCGGGGGCGAAGTTGGCAATAAAGTTCTTGGCATATTGGGTATAATCGGGAGTGCTCGACTTCGTCATTGTTGTGGGGTTTCCGTATCTAGACAGCGAGGTCAGGCGAGAGTCCCGTTTCCAGAGCTGTGCTATGCACGTTACGTACCTGATGAAAAGACGGTTCAGATTGGCGTACGACCACTTCTTGCACTTCCACCAGTGGTTCAACTCTCTTTCTTCCTTGGACTCCATCATAGCATTAGCCGGAGGCTGCTTGGCAATGATGCGCAAGAAGAGCGTGCACCAATCCACCGTAGCCTGCTGCGTTTGAAGGGACGGCGAAAGTTCGAACTAGATTCGTCGCAGATGTTAGCTACCGTGATGCGACTGGTGTTCCGCTCCGGTTGACCCACGTAGATAGCATGCTTGTATGACTTGACAACAATCCGGAGCATTTCCGCAGCTTCCAGACTTTCCTCATCAACCAACTTCGATCCGATATTCAGCAGCTGAGGGAACGTGTGTTCAACGATCTTGTCGAATTCTTCCCGCTTCTCTCCCGCCTTGAACCTGTACACGCGGCAGATCGCCAGCAAGCACTGCAGTCCAGCGTAGACCGAGTTCGCATCGTTGGTTCCCAAGAGTTGAAGGGTGATTTCCAGGAAGCCCGGCCACTGCTCGGGGAAGTCATGCTGAAGAATCTTCTGGAGGAGGGGAACAAGCTGTGCTCTGACATTCGGTGGGGTGGACGCCAATGCCGGGATCAGTCGCTCTCGAAAACTCGGTTTTTCCTCCTCCGGGATCGGTGCGCGCAAAGGGCTTTCTTCGACAACAGACCAGCCGCGAGTGATTCGGTTCTTCAGGTAAACACCGGCTATGAATAGAGGTCTACTTGTTAGTCGATGAACTTAGCGCCTAGGATCCCGATGGGAAACAGCGGTAGGTGATCTTTCAGGCAGCAGAATGTCCAGGTACTACCTACCCGACAGTTGGACGGCATTATTTTGTTCCCCCTGCAAAATATCCAGAAGCGCATTTATGAAGCCCGGTTGTGTCTCGGCCTGGACAATACTGAATAAGTATAAACCACCTTCAAGCCTGCGATGCTATGCCACACATACATATTTCAAGTCCAACTCAGCTTGGCGTCTGATATCCGCATTGGCGTCGAGGGTAGACTGTATGCGGTCTCTCAAAGCTGCAACATCCATCTCGCACCAGTGACGGCCCCCGGGTTATAGTTATAAAGCTCGAAAAAGAAAGAAAGGACCCGTTACGTAGTGCTGAGCCACGGGATGAAGGGGGAGAGGAGAGAAGAGAGGGGGGGGGAAGGGAGGATAAAATAGCGGGGGAGTAATGATAGTAAGTGTGCAGATTGCAAAAGTGCTCTTTGGGTTTGTTGGGTTTGGTTTGGTTTTCTCTCGTGGTTTTTCAATAAGCGGTGCCCGCCCCGCGCCTATGGCAGCTAATCAGAGGCCTCGCCGCCACGCGCGGTAAGAGAATTTTGCTCCTGATTCTTGGGGCAGAGATCGAAACTGTAAAAAGTAAAAAAGAAGAAAAAAAACCCCTTCCCTTGGCTGGGTCTGGAGTATTTAATGGTTCGAAAAGAGAACTGGAATTGATTGGGAATTCCTGTCCTGGTTTGATTTACCGAGAAGATCTTAATTACTCTAGTGATTTGCTCACTCATTTCATTCCTAATAAATCATTGAACCGCAATCTCAAACATCATGGGTTTGAAAAATAGACAATTGCCGTCTCCACGGGCACGTGGTTCTCCCTTCCTCTGTTACATCTCACATGTACAGAGACGCGGCAAAGATAACATCTCGCTTGATCAATTCCTGTGCCTGTTGCATCTTGGCATAGAGGTTGGGGTCTCCCACCAGTTTGGCTGCATTCTTCACCTCCCGACAGGTCTCATCCAGACGAGTGATAGTCCGCACAATAGTGCCTTCCATCACGTCAGTGAGATCGGTGATGCGGTTGAACGACATGCCCTTCGCCCATTCGTAGACAACTTCTGATAGCCCAAACCGCGGCTGACTAGCAAAGTCATTGCTGTCCTCACTGGTCTGAATGACCTGGTGCTGGATCTGAATGTCGTTGACCCTGTCTGAGATCTTAACAATCGCCTCCTTCCCTTTCTCAAGACGCGGTGTCAATGTGGGAACATTCTCAGTCTTTTCCTGGAAAACGAAAGCAGACAGTAGCGCGACAATTTCTTCGGGTTCGTATTCCGCCAGGACATTCTCAAGAATCAGCTCTGTCAAGACCAGCTCATCCGATGAGTGGATCTGAGATCCTTGTTAGCACTATGCCTAAACGACGGCCATGAATGTCTTGGGCAACTTACCTCACATGCTACCTTGCCTTTGAGCTGCACTCGCGCCTGCTCATCTACGAAGCCTAGATCCTTCAGAACCTGGATGCGTTGCTCGTAATCAGGGAGCAGCGCGAGGTTCTGGTCGGACATGAGCTGCTTCAACTGCGAGATATTCTCCTTGACCTGCCACTCATCGTGTTGCATTTCGAACTGTTGAGTGTCAGTATATTGCTGTACATTCTGAATTAGAGAAGGCCCTTACGTGTTTCAAGAAGTTTGGACACTGCAGGCATCGGCATGACTGGGCGATCGCCGCTTGTTGCTGACGCTTTTCTAGTATGTCCCTGACCTGCAGCTCCTTAATTCTGGTCCAGTCCATTTCATCCCAGGCTGGTTGTGTCCACGAAGCACAAAACTTCACAAGCTCCTTGTCCGCGAACTTCATTGCCTCTGGTAAGTTGTGATGTTAGTCTGATTTTGCGAGAATGGATCAAGAGCGCGAACCTTTTTTGATGTTCAGGTACCATATCGGGCCACCCAACTTGATCATTGTGTTTGTAATACATTCAAGATCCGTCAATGGTATCTTAGAGGTCTTAAGGGTCATATCTGCGGCACGGGTGGGTAAAGACTGGAACCGATGCCGGAACTCAGGAAGGAATGGAAGAATGTCGCTGGGATGACGCCTGCTGCCGATTCTTCCGATCTCCAGAACCTGTATGGTGGGCGTAGCGCCTCCTCCGATGCCCTCCCGAACAATGATACCCGCCGTACGGAATCCATCCTTTAAATTCGGTCAGTCCCGTTGAAGATGTGGGAATGAGTCTCTGCACTTGCCTTTCTGTACACAATCAGCCGCTTCGGCATAAACAAGCGCTTTCCGACTGGCGAGGAAAGCAATCCCACATGAAGTTCACTAGTCAGCTTCTCATACTCGATGGCTGCGTCATGACAGGCCGCGAGGTCGATGTCACAGATGTCGCAAGGTTCGCGTTTGATCTTCGCTAGGCTGGCCTCGGAGAGCTGGACCTGCTTCTCATGCTCCGGAAGAAGGGCCTGGGTGGCATTCTCACTGAAGCTTCGCTTGATCATCTCTTCAATCTTCAGAGCTTCTACACGCAAAAGATTCAATATCATGTTATACGTGAGCCTGAATTGAGATCGTAGCTTAGTCGGATCGCCCAAGATCATCCGTCTCAGAGCTCCAGCTGGCGGTGCCTCATCTCTTCCAGGGTTCACGATGATCACATAGCCGACTGTGTCAAGACCTCTTCTACCAGCACGTCCGGCCATCTGAGTGTACTCTCCGGGGAGAAGATCCCGAAAACCTTTACCATCATGCTTGCGGAAGCCGGAAAAGACTACTGTACGAGTAGGTAAATTCAGGCCCATAGCAAATGTCTCCGTGGCAAAAAGTACTTTGACCAGTGACTTGGCAAAAAGAATCTCAACTATCTCCTTCATGATGGGTAGGAGACCGCCGTGATGTACGGCAATACCCCGGCTGAGCAAGTCTCGAAGTCTGAGAATTTGCGGGAGGGTCCGGTCTTCTGGTTTGAGTCTGGTAAGAGACTTTTCAATGAACATGTGAATCAAGCTCTTTTCAGCAGCGGTCGTAAAGTCTTGATTAGATAGCGAATCAGCATTCTGTTCGCATCGCTTCTTCGAGAAGACGAAGATGCAACCAGGGAGCAGATTCTCCTTCCGCAGATGCTGAACGAGTTGCACCCAGATAGTCTTGTCCTGCGCAGCTGTAGTCCTTCCACCACCACGTCCTGTGCGGGCAATGTTTCCGGTTCCCCTGTTAGCTGGTTGTCCTCTACCACGAGGGGCGCCTCCGCGCTGCGAGTTGCCTCGAGCACCACCTCTGCCAGGAGCCTGTCCGCGCCCTCTACCCTGCGGCGCGCCACGGCTTGCCTGTGACTGGGCTTGGGCCTCAGCTGCCTTCTGGGCTTTGATCTTATCCCTGCCAGAAATGATTTCATCTGCTTCCTTCCAGCCATTTTCAAGGAAACGCTTGTTGGAATCGACAACTTTATACATCCCTTTCCCTGCCCAGAGATAGTGTTCAAGAGGAACTGGTCTCTTAGGGGTGGAAATGACGTAGATGTCTTTCTTCTTTGTGCGACCGACCCAGGATGCAAATTCATAAGTGTTAGGAACGGTAGCAGACAGCAAGATCAGGGTAACGTGCTCCGGGAGCATGATAATGACTTCTTCCCAAACGACACCTCTCTCAAGGTCATTGACATAATGGACTTCGTCAAAAATCACGAACTCCACATCCCTGATAAGATCCGCTCCGCGGTAAAGCATACTCCGTAGAATCTCGGTAGTCATGATAAGACAGCTTGCTTCAGGATTTATCTGGACATCGCCCGTCAGGATACCTACATCATCGAAGGTGGTCCTGAAATCTCTGAACTTCTGATTACTCAGAGCTTTGATGGGCGAAGTGTAGATGGCTTTGGTCATGTGTTTGGAGGCCAAGGCAATAGCATATTCGGCCACGACTGTCTTGCCAGCCGAAGTGTGTGCAGCAACAAAAACAGAGTCACCGTTCTCCAGATGGTAGACAGCCTCTTTCTGGAAGGTGTCTAATTCGAAAGGCCACTCACGGGCCATATCTGGCACGAGCTCACGGAAGTTCGGGATATCTTTGTTGACATCAACAACATGAGCCCATTCCCTTCCGCTCTTCCTTTGTTGGACACCTGCAAGAAGTGGAGCGTGGGGTTCCAATGCTGGAAATTCAACTGGTAGCAATGAGTCAATATCCTCCTCGTCACTTAGCTCAGCCTCATCGTCGATTTTGACGCCCCCAGCATCGGAAGCCGTTTCATCCTGCTCGACGCGAAGCTCGGTCTCTTCTTGCTGCAAAGCATGTTCCACCTCTTCATCTCCTTGGGCAGCTTCCTTGGACTTTGCTTCATCAAATTTCATTCCACGAGAAAACCCAGGGGCAACCTCTAAGAGACCGCCCTCGGTACCAAAACTGATGATTCGGTCCAGTCCGGACTGCTTGCCACTGGATCTGGAATACTCTGCAACTTGAGGATCCGATTCCATCTCAGCAATCGCCTCGACGCCCTCGAGCCCGCCTGGAGCAAATGGAAAGAACCCTGCTGCACCTCTGACAAAATCCGCACGGCCAGCGGGTCGACGTAGGAGGGACGTCGAGTTCTTTGCATTCGCACTGGTAGCAGGAATAGTGACCTCATGGTAGCCAGTAACACGGCCTTCGAGGCCATCACGATCGAATCGAACGACGGTTCGTGATTGAGTTCCCGCAATGTCGAACAAATCTCCATAGTCCGTGGAAACATCCCACCTCCTGCAAGACGTCAGTGCCAATACCAGCCATCCAAAGCGACACATAAGCTGGAGAGAGTTTGGGGAAATGTTCAGGTCTGCTACATCTCTCGGGCAAACCTAGGAAAATGGGACGTGCAGATGAATAAACAGAATTATCAGACAGACCTTTGGAGGCGATTCAGCCATTCCGAGCCAAAACGGGCCGATGGATTCAGGAACTGTTGTTCCAATTCTTCCTTAAGATCGACGGCATTCTGATGATTCCTCTGTCGCGGTTTGGCCTCTCTGTAGATGCCATTTTCCTCGTCGGCCACGCGGGCATCGAAAGCCGATCCGCTTAGCTCTTTTGAGCTCAGACTCAGTTGAGCCAGAGCATCAGATAAGCTTGCAGCTGCAGCCATGATAACTATAGCAAGAATGAGAAGTCTAGGTCAAACCTGCTCCGGCAGCGAACTGGACACCAGGCGCCGGAAGAGTGTTTGTGGGGGCGCTGTGTATGCGAAGAGGCCAATGGGTGAAGCACCAAAACACAAATTATCGAATCGTGCGGCCTAGGAAACGCCAGCCAGTCAAGCGAGCATTCACAGGAGCGGAAGCAGAACACGTGGATTGTGATTTGAGATGAAGGCTATTAATGAAATCATTCATTATTCACTGGCGGGTGTTTGGCGGCGGCGGCGGCGGCGGCAGGAAATTGAGTGGAAGTTTGGAGTTTGGACAAGCCCAACCAGCTCCGTTCGGGTCTGACGTCGTGTGGGGACTGGGCGGACTGGACTGACCGGACTGGGCCCCTTCCGCCCACTCCTCACCTTGTCCGATCTACGCAGACAGAGGAACGGTGTACGGTTGTATATGATCAAGACCAATGATCTCTCCCAGTAGTTTGCTTAGGGGCTAGGAATCAAGAGACTAACGTCTGTATAATGCATACATCCCCAACCATCTGGTTTAACTACGAGTGGGGCATTAAATTGGACAACATTTTGCATACAACTTCAAATCCTGTCCAAATGCAAAATTATCATCATCCTTTATACATGGAAAGTTGCCATAAGTGGTATCCAGAGCACCACCAAAAACAGATGCAAGGCAATACGTGGGCTCAATAATACAGAATTGACGTTCCTGGGACCAAGACGCAGCTGGAGCGCATGGAAGCACAGACGAGGTAAAGGAGGCATTGAGAGTAAAGACAAGGGGGGGGAAAGTATATGCCTGCCAATCTTGAATCCTGCTGTCAGAGTTATTCCTAAGCCATTCTGTTTCTCACCATTAGAAATTTCACGAAGTATGATTGGGAGGCTCGGAAGTCAAAGCAGCCAGGGGGCAAAAGTGCATCTTAAATAGCATGAGTCCCAAGCACAGTTGTGTTGCTTCCCACACGCTATGTGAGATAGGATACTATGGTGAAACCAATAGCCCGATGGCGGCTTGGAAAGACACAACCTCCTCGTTTACCTGTAATTGATAACAGGGAACGTTTTCCGATCGGTCATGTTGACTAGAAACTCGAAAATGCCATCCACGGTTGCAATGTACCTGTCCGAGTTAGTCGAATCACATTTTTCATGAAACATAGCACCTACAATGTTCTGCCATCTGCACCCCAGCCGATGCCGGCCGTACCGCCGGGTTCTTGGTCTCGATGTCTGAGCCCCGTGCTTCGATCCGGAAGCCCATTCAAAACATTGCGAACCCACCGGGGATGACGATTTTGTTCAGATGCCACCAGCTGGTCGAGGTACCGCCTGTCTTGTTGATTGCTTCGATTGCGTGCTTCGTTCAAATTGTGTCGCTGCCGTCGAAGCCGCTCTGCAGCAACACTTGCTCTAAAGTCGGTCGTTGAGAGACGTGATGGATCATGGCGAGCATCGACTACACCGTTCTGCCTCTCAGGCCGGCTACGCCCTGAGCTGGAATGGTCATGGGCTCGATATCGGGATAATAATTCTGCAGTGGATGAATAGTCAAAATGTGCAGATGGGCGGGCTATCGTCCCACCAGGCCGATTGACAGAGCCGATATCGCTACCAGAACTATCGGGATCGCGCGAGCTTGGATCTGCGATATGTGAAGGGTCTCCTGAAATGGCAGAGTACAGCTCTGACGGGGATGCAGTCCAGCTGAGTGTAATGCTGGGCTGCGGATCCATATTCGACGGACCCGTCTCTAGTGAACGATTACTGGTCTCGGTATGATTATACGTTGGTATATTCGTGGCAGAGCGTCTTGCACTTTGCCTGCGCTCGTGTGCCTCTGCTCGGGCAGAGTATTCCTCTCGCAACAAATCGCCAAGCGTTTCGCCGGGGCGCAGAGGTGACGTAGGACGAGAGGCTCGATTGGCACCATCTGTGGAACCTTGAACCTGTTGACGAGGCCCAGTGGGTGGGTGAGGATAAGCTCTAGCTCGTCGTTCTGTTCGTCCATCACCAGGCCTGGATGTCCATCGCGCTGTGTTCAGATGTTCTACGATCAGCCTTTCTCTTTCTGTGAGGTTCTGCAAAAAAGTCTCACTCAGTAACGGGTTCTCGAAACCTTCTCCTTGGTCGTTTGGGAATCCCTCGACTGAATCTAACATCTCGCGTTGCGCTCCATCAACCTCAAATTCAGAATCAGAATCATCGATGATTGGTTCTGTAAAAACCTCCTCAGTCCCGGGCTCATTCATGTCTAGTTGAATAATCTGACGACGAACGAAGGCCTGGCGTACATCTGCTACACCAGCCCGACCCTTATCTTCAAGCCAGACTAGAAGATCCCAGGGCTCTGGCGCAAATGCTATGCAGCGCACAGCGCCACCGTTGCAGCAAGATGTAGATGAATTGAAATGGCAGATGATCGTGTTTTTGCCGTGCGGCTCATGCGTGATATCTCGAACTGTTCTCACATCGAAGATGGTAATAACCCCAGACTGGGAACCGATTGCACACAGCCGGCTAAACTGGGAGAAGGCGATAGTGAAACAGCAACCATCATCAAATCGCGTGCCGATATCCATCTCTATGCAGCGGATAAGGTCCCAATTCCATCCACAGAGCTTGTCGCCAGTTTCTGTTGTGACAATCGATTCAAGGTCGCGGCTGATCTCATAGAAGTATGCGCGAGTTTCATCACCAACAGCGGCGAGGAGACTCGAGTCTGGAGATATGATCGCATAATTCATACAAGCCGGATGATGGAGAACTTTCAGAACCTTGGACCTGGCCAGGGCGTACACGGTGACAGTTTTATCGTTGTTACTGTCAAATCATCAGCACAGCACTGAGAGAGCAAGTGTCGGATCCGATGATACCTGAGAATTGCCACATCTTCATGTGATAAATCCTTTTCACCACCAGGAAGGCGATGGATGGTGACCGAGTTTACAATGCTGCCTCCAAATGTATGCAGCTGCATTTCCGGCACTTGCCTCCCGCCAGTGTCCCGAGCTGGCCTCGTCGCATCACCATTATTCCTAGGGGACGAGATCCTTGCTGAGGGCTCGAACCCAATCGGAAGAGCACTATCTACATCGGCTGGCTGGCCAGCCGGGGTACTGCCCTGGGTACATGCGCTGTAATCAGGTAGCCTGATGAAGGCACATTCGCCGTTGTCCGATCCTCCAACGGCAACCCAGCCGTGACCTGCAGCCATACATTTTGGATCAAAAGGTATTACGCCGATTGTTTCCCGCTTTTGTGTTGAGATATGAATGGCGTAAACGAACTTATGGGCGACGACGTAAATCCGATCCGGATCGGCGGTGCTTATATAGTTGCGAAGTTGTTGGTGGCTGTACGGCCATCAGCTTAATTCAGCTCTATTGGTTTTGAGCTCGAAGCACAAACAAATTTGGGATCTTGAACGGGAAGAAGCGGCGCTTGGTTGAGAGGACTAGAGACTCGGTTGGATGAAACCTACCCATGCGGTAAAGTGTTAGTCACACGTGTGTGTTGGTACTTTTGAGGGAAGGATAGAGTGAGAATCAACTTACGAAAGCGAATCCGTTGTCATGGTGAAGATAAAGCTGGTCCTTAAGGTGGCATGGTCGGAAGTCCAGCTACACTAGGAGGAGGAACACCGCTGTTG
Organism: Aspergillus aculeatinus CBS 121060; assembly: GCF_003184765.1. Classification (NCBI taxonomy): domain Eukaryota; kingdom Fungi; phylum Ascomycota; class Eurotiomycetes; order Eurotiales; family Aspergillaceae; genus Aspergillus; species Aspergillus aculeatinus. The sequence goes on from NW_020291510.1 coordinate 40,196, forward strand.
CGGCAATGACGGACAACGCAGAGAGGGAAGATGCGGAGGGTGTGGTGAGAGTAGCGGCGGAAAAAGAACGGTTGGTAGATCTGAAGAAGGTTGGGAACCAAGACTAGTGTTGGTGGTGCGATGGAGAGTGGATATTGAGCCCAGAACATTAGGATCTGGAGCTGGAGCTGATCTGAGTTAAGAGATTGGGGGGGGGCGGAATCACCACCACAACTACCTTCACCTACCACATTCAACTCAACTCAACTCTTATTCACCTGCGGCGGTTCACCTCGCTCGCCATCTCGCCTGGGAACGAAATCGGAGGGTGATGGCGGGTGCGGACGGATGACGTAAGACTTATCCGCTCCCAATCCGGGGAACTTCAGCGGCGAATGCGGTCGAGTCTTGCTCGATTGAAGCCTCGAACCCGCCTCCAGGGCTGGACGCACCCGGGGTTGGATCGACCAGCTCGTCTAAAGATCCGGCAACCCAGCATTGTCACCGTTTCGGAGCAGTCTCACCAGATAACTTAGTTAGTCTTTTCAACTAAGCCTTATGCACGCGGCAGCCTGCATCTTACTTTCAGAGCCTTACCTCTCGCGTGATCTTCCTGTTTGAAAAAAAAAATCACTTCAGGTATAAACCTCGGCTCCCATATGTATTCTTCTTGTACGAATTGAGTCTACAATAGGTAGGCTGTGCATCAATTAACTGACTTGTATCCAAATTTCTACTTCAACGTGGAGATAGTATACTGAGCCGGACTCCGTGCCCTCAAGTAGCCCTGGTATGGTGCCGATGAATATTCATACTGGTAAAATATGGATTTCATCTGTTAGGCACTCGGGGTAGGACCATCACTTTTCGAGAAGCGTTTTCCCAAACACTCGAACTGCAAGCGAACTTAGTGTTCTGAAAGAGCCTATAAATCATTGTGCCAGGTGTGGCATCAGGTATTGACCTTGGTTTTCTGGGCTGCGACATCATACTGCACTGTACGGTACAACACAATGGGCAGAAAAATGCACCATGACAAACTCATCTCGGGTGGAAATCGGTCTACAAAGGATCTACTCATAGCCAAAGGATTTTGACAAGGGAGATACCAGCTGGTTTACAATAGAGGAATAGGCAGTCAAATATTCTAGTGGGGATAGAGAAAGGGTGGAGAACGTTTCTGAAAAATCATTGTCTCCGAAATAACCTAACTCGAAGTGTTTCCACTACGGTAGTTATTCTGTACTCTGACTCATTGATATTGCCTTGCATGCCTCTCAAAATATACATTGAGTGGTATGCCGTCTTCTCGAAAGAAAGCCAACGGTCAATTATCATCAAAAGAGGGAATATCGCAATGTGTCTCAAAGAAAGAGCAATGCACTCCCAGTCAGACGACAATCATACATACCAGGCTTGTGCAAATGGCGAGGAATAACCTACAGATGGATATCGTTACTATGCAGAGGCTGATTTAGTGGCGGCCGCTCATCGGAGCTTTCTTACTTGGAGAACGGGTACTGCCGGCCGGCGGTACTTGCACCTCAAGTTGTTGAATTTTGTTCTGCGACACTGAGCTTGGTAGAAAAGGTCAATACGTAGTTAATAGTCTACATCGGCGTAGTAGGTATTGTACCTAAGTCTCTATTGATGTTTGGAGAGGCAAAAAATCGCCACTAACAACTACGATTGATACTCGTAGCTTCTCGAACTCGACTCACAGGTCCGGCTACGGTCCAGAGCGGTCAGAAGCAGATCTGAGATGTCATTGGACCATTAGCTGCGTTGCTGTGATTCTACCAAGTTCGACGACGGGCCGAAGCTCTCCGGGACGATTTTTACGACGCCTGCCGTCTCCCTTCTTTTACTTTCTTCCTCCCCAGAATCAGTGCAAAAAACTTGTCTTCTTCATCCTACCTCTCCCTTCTCACCTTATCCTACCTATATCCTTATACCTCTATTCATCCTCCTCTCCTATCGATTGAATCGACTGGAGTGCTTCTATACTCCCCTTTCCCTTAATACCTGTATTATCTCTTTCCTTTAATCACATTCACAATGCTGTCCTCTCGCATCTCTCGCGCGGTAGGTTTCCTTTCCCTTCTCGCTCAACATAATATGCGCAGTGAAACCTAACATTGTTCATTCTTCGCAGCTCCCGCGCACTGCTTTCACTCGTGCCCCTGCCTTCAGAGTCCCCGGTGCTTCTATCCGGAGATGGAACTCCACGGAGGGAGGTGAGGAGAAGGTGAAGGGTCAGGTCATCGGTATTGACTTGGGTATGTCGAGAAATATTGAACACGCTTGCAATTTAAGACTCGAAGCTCACGTGCTTGAATAGGTACCACCAACTCCGCTGTTGCTGTCATGGAGGGCAAGACCCCCAAGATCATTGAGAACGCCGAAGGTATGTGAAGAATTTTCTTTGCCGGTTGCCGCCAACTACACTCTTAGGACTGGCGTTGGAAACGCAATACAACCTGAAGTAACCTGCGTCTGACTCATTTCAAAGGTGCCAGAACCACTCCTTCCGTTGTCGCTTTCGCCCAAGATGGTGAGCGCTTGGTCGGTATCGCCGCCAAGCGTCAGGCCGTTGTCAACCCCGAGAACACTCTCTTCGCCACCAAGCGTCTCATCGGCCGCAAGTTCACCGATGCTGAGGTCCAGCGTGATATCAAGGAGGTCCCCTACAAGATCGTCCAGCACACCAACGGTGACGCCTGGGTTCAGGCTCGCGACCAGAAGTACTCTCCTTCCCAGATCGGTGGTTTCGTCCTCAACAAGATGAAGGAGACCGCCGAGAACTACCTCAGCAAGCCCGTTAAGAACGCTGTCGTTACTGTTCCTGCCTACTTCAACGACTCTCAGCGCCAGGCCACCAAGGATGCTGGTCAGATTGCTGGTCTTAACGTTCTCCGTGTCGTTAACGAGCCTACTGCCGCCGCCCTTGCCTACGGCCTCGAGAAGGAGGCTGACCGTGTTGTCGCCGTCTACGATCTCGGTGGTGGTACCTTCGATATCTCCGTTCTGGAGATCCAGAAGGGTGTCTTCGAGGTTAAGTCCACCAACGGTGATACCCACCTCGGTGGTGAGGATTTCGATATCTCCCTTGTCCGTCACATCGTCCAGCAGTTCAAGAAGGACTCTGGTCTCGATCTCTCCGGTGATCGCATGGCTATTCAGCGTATCCGTGAGGCTGCTGAGAAGGCCAAGATCGAACTGTCCTCTTCCCTCCAGACCGAGATCAACCTTCCTTTCATCACTGCTGATGCCAGCGGTGCCAAGCACATCAACCTGAAGATGACCCGCTCCCAGCTCGAGTCTCTGGTTGACCCTCTTATCAGCCGCACCATCGAGCCCGTCCGCAAGGCTCTCAAGGATGCCAACCTCCAGTCCAGCGAGATCCAGGACATCATCCTTGTCGGTGGTATGACCCGTATGCCCAAGGTCACCGAGTCCGTCAAGTCCATGTTCGGCCGTGAGCCCGCCAAGTCCGTCAACCCTGACGAGGCTGTTGCCATTGGTGCTGCCATCCAGGGTGCTGTCCTCGCCGGTGAGGTCACTGACGTTCTTCTCCTCGACGTCACTCCCCTGTCCCTCGGTATCGAGACCCTTGGTGGTGTCTTCACTCGCCTGATCAACCGCAACACCACCATCCCTACCAAGAAGTCCCAGACTTTCTCCACTGCCGCTGATTTCCAGACTGCTGTCGAGATCAAGGTCTTCCAGGGTGAGCGTGAGCTTGTCAAGGACAACAAGCTCCTCGGTAACTTCCAGCTCGTCGGTATCCCCCCTGCCCACCGTGGTGTTCCTCAGATTGAGGTCACCTTCGACATCGACGCCGACTCCATTGTTCACGTCGCTGCCAAGGACAAGTCCACTGGCAAGGACCAGTCCATTACCATCGCCTCTGGCTCCGGTCTCTCCGACTCTGAGATCCAGTCCATGGTTGAGGATGCTGAGAAGTACGGTGCTCAGGACAAGGAGCGCAAGTCCGCCATCGAGGCTGCCAACCGTGCCGACAGCGTTGTGAACGACACTGAGAAGGCCCTCAAGGAGTTCGAGGACCGCCTCGACAAGGCCGAGGCCGAGCAGATCCGCGAGAAGATCGCCTCTCTCCGCGAGTTCATCGCCCAGAACCAGTCCGGTGAGGGTACCGCCACTGCTGAGGAGTTCAAGCAGAAGACCGACGAGCTCCAAAACGCTAGCTTGACCCTCTTCGACAAGATGCACAAGGCCCAGGCTGAGCAGCAGCAGCAGAAGCCCGAGGGTGAGAACAAGGCCTAAATGTTCTACCCTGACTGAAAATCCCGTCTCTTGATGTGGGATATTCTTGTATTATCTCTTTCTCAGTATTCCCTAGAGGTTCTCCCTCTACACTTTTGTTTTCATGCATGATATGTACACATACCGATAGCTTTGATTGATCTTGTTCGGTGTATGGGTGTTCTGCTTTTTACCCTTTCTCCCTTTTTTTCCACTTTGCTATCTACTTGTTGTTCTCTTATCCCCTTTCCTAAACTCCTCTTCGCACTGCTTGGGACGGATCAGCGTTTGTATTTGACGGAGGGCAATCCGTTGGGTCGGATGCATGGAGTGTCTACATTTCTTGTAACTTAATGACATTATGGCTGGGGGACTACAAAAGAAAAGTATGTGGTGTGGGAACGTGTGACAATAGAAGAAGAAATTCTCCTCTCGATTAAACCAGTGTGCATGCTTGATCTTGTGAAGAGTGGTGTAGTCTTCACCCAACAGAAATTATTCTATGAGAAACTATCCTTTGTGTGGTAGACATTCTGGAATCGTTCAGAATCGTTTGTGGGCCGCCGACTGCACGCGTGTCCACAAGTAGTCAGTCCCACCTACGGTATGCTGACCCTCCATCAATACCGACAGACTATCACTATCACTGTAATCTGTTCCCAATTCCTTGAGCAGCGTGTAACTAGGGGCTACTACAAAGTGCGTAGTACAATCTCCGGTGCTAGGCCCAGCAATGATTGAACTAATTAGCTCAGCATACTTACAGTCTTACCGCATCGGCTTCGACGTCTCTTTCAAGATGGACCAACCCGTTGTGATTAATTGGTTCCGCAGACTGAGACAGCCCGAACGCCTCATGCCGGAGATGCTGAAGGCTAGTCTAACCTCTCGATAAGTTAGTCTAGTGTACGTCCCGGGTTGTCAAAGGTCGACGACCCAAAAACTCCTTTTTAAGTATTTTCGCCACGAGGACGGCGCCAACAAAAGAAAGGGAAAGTTTCTGATACTTCCTTTCTCCATCTCACCATTATCGCCAGTTGTGCTCACTACCAACGCAGAGACAATTTGCTGATGACTAGTAACTGGGAGGGTAGGAAAGGGACTACCTCTTACTGACTGACTGTCTGGCGTCAGGGATTGGAAGTTCGGGAACTACACTACACTACACTGATTAGAGGGGGGGTGGTGGGCACCCGCAAGATAGATCAATGCGCTGACTTGCATAAGAACATAACCAAACAAGAAAATCAGATGTTCATTCGTCAGTGGTTGTAAATCTCGAAGGGCCTTTCTCGTTTGATGATGGAAGGACGAGAAAACAACGTTGACTTACAGTAGTAACCTTAGTCGGATCCCATTAGTTGACTGTGCCCTTGGCGGAAAGGCGTGATCCTCCAGTCGGTAGCGCTTATGTTTCCCGTTCTACTGCTCGCAGCCTCACTTTGGTGAAATGCGCTGATGTGTTTGTCGACGACGGGATTGATGTCCATGACTTCTGTGGACAGACAGACAGACAATTCACTGTGGGATTGCATCCGTCTGCACTACTATGCAGTATAATAGGCTGTAGGGTGGAGGAGGTGGACACTATGTAGTGGGTAGCAGTCCTTACATGCAGGCTAAACTTCATTGATTGGACTGGAAATCTCGCGATGATGGAGACTACCTAATTTCTGTGTTCCGAAAGTAAACAAGGGTAGAGAGGTGTACAGCACTGCGGTTCTGAATCGCAAATTGCCACGAATCTACAGAGGGGTTTATGGTTATTGTTATTGTTGTTGACATGCATCGGTTGCACCTAAGTACGGCTGACGGTGGCTGTCTCTGGCCTAAAAGTGAGTAAATTCTGATTGCGCTGGAAGGTTGAGATGGGATGGAGAGGAAGAGGGAGGAGGAGGAGGGAGGAGGGGGGGAACCGGTGGTGGGGAAGGAAGAAAGATCCTTTCTGTGTAGAATTCCATCAATCAAGGATGGACGACAAAGAGGGTGGAAGCAGACTCATTGCTCCATCACTAGTGGAGCGGGATATGCAGGATTGACAGTGCCTTTTTGGACTTATCGATCCAGAGTATTTAATATAGTTCAATGGTCTAACTCAGCAGGCCAGAACATCATCATCCTTGGACATGGACGGGGCATTAGCTTGTTGAGTATGGGGTAAAGGGGACATATATGAAGGGCGGTTAAGCGTCCAAGACGACTGTCTCCTCCTATTAGCTTGTGCGATGATAGTCAACAAGCTCACCACACACCATGATTAGTTGAATTAGAGAAGTTGAATGGTTGAAGTATGTAGGATGATGGATGGGAGACGGGGGACGGGGGACGGGAACCTGTAGCGTTGTACTGTATGTATGTCTGTGTGGACAGTACTTTCTGTCCTTATCGGCAGCATACAGACAGCCTTCAATGATGCAGCCAATCTCCACTGGGAGACTTGCAGTGGTGGTGCCGCAGAGAGGACAAATCAACGCTGTACACAACTGCAGTCGATACATTGGATGGCCGACTGGGAAAATAGACTTGATTTTAGAGTGGGCTCTGGACACGTACACGATGTACTGAGTATTATTGAGAAGAACAATTGAATGTTGTTGCGATCTAAGAGTCTAAGACTAAAGTCTCAGTGACAATATGAGAGAGCGATTTGTTGATGATTCAGCTCGGGCCACACAGTGCTTCATGAAGACAGAAGCCTGTTACTAACAGACAATCCTTATCCGACTGTTACCGACCCAAAAGAAGTCTGGATCGTCTGTTGCGCGCCCCGTTCTTTACCCTGGCTCTGGCTTAGACAAAAAGGGCACTCCTCACGTCCAGCCTAATTCCAGAGCCACTTGGAGCAAGTCTATTTCCTTAGATTGAGGCCTCTACGTCTGGCTGCAAATTTTCTCCTTCATCATTTGTCGATCACTCTGCTAATGTACCTGTTCCAGGAATATTCCAGTTGAGGTTTGGGTCATTCCCCACTTCGTGCCCTCAGTACCCTCATCAGCACAATCGTAGTGCATCCACTTTTCTCCTTTAACACTGGAAGGAAAAGGTACCGCCCACTTTTGGATGGACGGCCTGTCTGTCGATTCCCCGTCGCGCCGTCATTTTTCTTCAGTCTTCAGATGCTAATGCCATTCCTATGCTGTGGGAACGAACGGGCGGAATTGTTGATGACGGGTTACTGTCGCAATCGACAGAGTATCCCGACTGCCATCGCGTTTGGCCATGTGTCAGACATTAAACTTCCACGATATTCTACCTGTCTTCTCAAAACTTGCGTTACAAGATAAATAGTAGATCAGCTGGGCCTCATTGGCTGCCAGCCTCAGGGCTAAAAATAAAAACCAAGGTAGCACTACTGAAGCGATAGAAAGAGAATTTGGAAACTTTGGATGTACCACATATTAATTGTTTTTATTATTATTTCCAGAATTATTATTACGACAACTTGTTTTACATGCTGAATCTCTTTGCAAGTGTTAAAAATGCCTTGGTGATTCATCAGCAACTTACCGAGGCGAAAGCACCCGGAGCCTGCCCAGTGAGGGACCACTTCAACCAGAAAGAGTGCAGTCCTTTTGCCGTTGGGCGTACCTGATTTTTTGGTCCCATTCAATTCTACGATTCCACCTTGTGTGGTTTTTCGGTACTTCACCCGGGGTGCCCTAGTTGTTGTGAAATGGCACATCACATATCAACCCTGGTCTTTGCTCCTGATTCTTCGTCATCTATTTTCTTTTTTCTTTGGTGCTGCTTGTCTGCTTTACGCTAAGCAATCAAGGTGAATACATCTCAGATCCAAGATTAGATTTGGAGAGGGAAGTGGATGATGAATAAGAAGATTTTACGGAATACATTCATAGGATCCTGGGTTGATTTGTGTTTGTCACTAGTGTGACAGTAGTGGGTTTCTCAGCTCGGAGAGAGGGGGGGGAAGAGGGGGGTCCAGGCTAATACAACACATAATGAGTTTTGGCACTGAAGGATTTTGGCACCGGGAAAGAAGGGGAGGTGTAATCATTTTGCCAATTTGACAATTGCGTCTTAGGGCAATTCTCCATGAAGTTCCAATTCTCCTCTCCCTCTTTCCAATGCCTCTGTCATCTCCCAAAGAGAGACTTCACGCCTGACAGCTCCAGTCTGTCTCTTCAAACTGTTAAATTCTCCGAACTATGTGTTGCTGTTATGCCAATGAAGTTTAAGAGTGGTGCATTTTTGTCCTACATCACGCGGAGAACTATGGCCAATATTGTCAATTATTACTAGATCTGACATGGGACCTCACTAGTGCTGTTGCAGGTCCCAGAGTCCCAGACTTCATCCATGGACTTGTTTGTTTCCAACTGACCGTAAAATCAAACTGGCTTTTTTTTGTTCACAGCTCTAGTCTAGTCTAGTCACCACTGACTACTCTTGACTAGTTTTATTAGCTACTAGCGTCCTGACTAGAGCTGTCCCAGCTGACTGGTTTAATTTATTATTGTTGTTATTACTTTTGATTAATATTTCTCCAACTCTGTATCCTCTTCTATTCTTGCGCTTGTTGTTTTCTTTTCAATCAATGTTGTCTGAGCTTGAACCTTCGTTCAATCTCCATCTTTGTTAGAACCTAGGACCCTTTCCATCCTCGATCTATTGTTGACAACCCTTGGTCGTGTTCTTCCTCTTGGATTTCCCCAAGCCATCGACTCTCCTTGCTTGACCGTTGCCACTTGCATCGTCTTGCAACTCTAGTGGGTGACAACGAAACCCCCCACTGAGGAAAATTCACGGGAAAATCCCCAGAAGGTGGAAAGGAAAAAAAGAATTGGAGAGAAAAACGGGCAAGCTGCATCGCGCTAGCAATTTGTTTTTTCCTTTCTGTTCTCGGTTGGTACAGTAGTACTCAAGTACTTACTGTACACTTACTCTACTGCCCTTTGACATTGCTTTGATCATTGCTGCAAGTGTAAAAGAGAGTAAGTAGAGTCAGTCCTTGACACCCTGCTTCCCTTGCCCTCATTGAGTTTCATCATATCACCCGCCGTGCGACTGGTATCTCACATCTACTTCAATCCTACTTACCCTCCTTTCCTCTTGCCCCCCACACCCCCCTCCCTCTGATCCCTCTCACACCTCCCTTCCACCACCCTTGTCGTCCTCCTTCCTGGGTCACGTATTCCCCATTCTTCAAAGAGATAACCCTCCTTGGATATACTTCGGAAATCGGGTCAACTGTCGTTTGCGTTCACCGAGGCGCGCATCTCTTTCGCGGCTGCATCAAACTTCCCAGCAAACTTTTGCATCTGCATGCCAGCAACAAGTAATTGCAAATAACTAATCGTCTGACTGAGCGTCCAGTCCTCCACCATGACAGTTGCAGCGCCTCCCGTGGCACCAGTGCACGAGAATGGGATCAACGGCGGACTCGGTCATCATGTCAATACTATGAGCCTCCCACGTTTCCACCCAATCGCAATGAATCCGGGCCAAGCAATTCCCCCGGAGCATTTGATGCACGGTCACCATCAATTTCGTCCTTTTCCACCACCACCGCCGCCTCCTCCTATGCAGGAACCAGTCCCGCCAGCTCCGGTTTCCGCTCCAGCACCGCCCGCTCATCATCCGCATATTGACCAGATTGAAGCTCGCCTGAGACAACTGGAGCATGAAGAAGCGACTCGTATGGCGGCTCGTAGCCATCTTCTCGCCATGCGCAAGCGAGAGGACGAGGACTTTCGTAGGTTGACGGAGAATGCCGAAGCAGAAGAAGAGGTATGGTTAAGAACAACAGCAGAAAGAAGTGAAAATTGTGTCTTATTATTCTTCCAAAACAACACCATCTGACATGATACCGCATGTGCCTACGGAATAGGAACTGCGTAGGCAACGAAAGCGCCTGAAAAGAGAATCCATGGGCCTCGGGTATAACGCTGGGATGGACTCCCCGCCGCTTCGACCGACGCCGCCTCGTCGGTTGTCGGAGACCAATGCAGCCACTACCCTTGCATTTTTCAAGCAACAAAGCCCCCCGGAGCCTCGTCCCATCCCTCCACCGCCGACACAAGTACCTGCACCCCACGTTCCTCCACCTCCACCTGCGCCTCAGCACATTCACCATGATCCCACCGGCGCTACCTCGATCCGACGAAAGCAGAAGTATACCATTAAGAATGTCGAAGCCTGGGGAGAGCGACACGGGCGCCCCGCCGCGCATGATCCCTCTGGCAGGGCTCTCTGGAAGCGTCCCTCAGACGGTAGTCTGGTGTATTTGACTTGCCCGGTATCCGGCTGTGGGAAGGCCGATTTTGTGACTCTCCATGGATTCATGTGCCATTTGACGAAGAAACACAAGGACCGCAGCCTGGGCAGTCAATCCCGGGCATTGGAAGTATGCGGGCTGGTTTACGACCCCAACGCCCCTCTTCCTCCAGTGGCAAATATCAACCGCGCATCCACGGAAGAGAGCCGGCTTGAGTCCGGCCCCACAGACCATGAAGGCTACCAACAAGACATTGAGTATTCTTCTGCGTCGGATGAGGAGGAAAGCCATGATATCCCAGTGAAGACCGAGTCCACAGATAGGACGTTGCCTGCACCTCCAGTAATGACGATGCCCCCGGTTCCAGATCAACATCAACTACAAGCCCGCCTCAACGGCTCGACGAAACAATCCATCTCATCCATCATTGACCGCGACCCGGAGAGCGACCCCCGCGAGCAGCGGTTAGATACGAACCCCCCTCGTCCGATGGAGATTCCCATGCAAACCTCCCCGGACCATAAACGCCCCTTCAAGGACGAAGCCGAGTTTCCTCGTCCACGTGAGCATGAGAAAGAGAACACTGACCCCAAAGACACGGCCGATACACAGTAATAGCAGTCTTATAATTTTACTAATCATCGTTGCATTGCGGTAGTTGAAGACGCAAGATGTTCCACCTCATTGCCTTGCATCATAGTTTTGAGCATGTTTCCGGCGGTGGTTGCTGCCGTGAGGGATTCTGCGTCACATACCCTTTCCCTCCTTTGTATATGTGGGTGGCCTTCTGCATGTTGTTTCTTACTTAATGTAATAATGTCTTACCTCATATGGCTGGCCCCGAGGGTCTCAATCGATCTGAGCTTACCTTCTTGTCTTTCGTATTCCGATCACGTGCACATAATGGATGCTTATGAATAGTTTCATATTGTTGAGCAACACCTCAACGAGCAAACGCATGTTCCATGCCATAGCGCACGGTGACTGCGTTCGTGCTTTCCTGATATCGATTTTTCAGTGTGATCATCCAAACAAAGTATCATTAGATATGAATTCCTTGATTCCAAAGCCGCGTCACGCAGATTTTTGACACATATACACGCGATTCAGTCATGATAGATCGGTCGAAAGATGAAGCAATTCGGAGGAAGCAGGACACGCAGGAAACTCTCCATTTGCATCTCCCAACCTCATCTGAACTCGACCGACCGACTACACCCTTTATCCCCCCCCAACCCCCCACCAAATCTCAATCACCTGAGAAGCAGAAGATGCACCAAATACCCCGTCCCGGACTTCAACGCCTCCCCAAGCACATCATCACCGACCCGCCAGACGCGAAACACCTTCAACGTCTCCTGCAACCAAGCCTCAAACACCTCCGGCGACCGCTGCTGCTGCGCGATGAGGCAGATCGTCGGCGTTCGGCTCCTCGCCCCATAACTATCTGTGGTATACACCGGCCTCAACCGACCGATGTCGGCGCACGTGCGCACGAACGGCGCCACGAGCGCATCGTTGTAGATACAGTCGCAGGATACCAGGAGATCGAAGCCTCGATCGATTTCTTGTTCCTCGTCGTCGGAACCAGGGTCAGGGTTCTCCAATCCGACGCTGGCCTTCAGCGAGCCTGCGACGTCGGTTTCCCAATCCAGGGAGGTGAAGGTGATGTTTGGTGAGGATGTTGATTGTTGTTGTTGCTGTTGCTGTTTGGGTTTGCTGCGTTTGGGCTGTTGTTGTTGTTGTTGCTGCTGTTGCTGCTGTTTACGAGACTTGGAGGATCTGGTTGAGGTTGAGGGCTGGTGGTTGGTCTCGATGTTTTGACGGAAGAGCCGGTGGACGTATTCCTGGTCTGTCGCGATGTAGTGGTGGACCTTGGGCGCAAGGGTGAGGGCATTCAGCCCGGAGATGCCGCAGCCGAGTTCGACGACGGTGGAGGCGGCGGAGAGGAGGGATTGGGTCCAGAGGGGGTTGGTCGCGGAGGATAGCCATTCGGAGAAGAGCGGGGTGATTTTCCAGAGGACTTGAAGAAGAACCCATGTTAGCATGAAGGGTTTAGGTATAGATATGCATGACGGCAGGTGGTGGACGAACCTGCGCCTGTTGTGCCCCCTGCACGGGTCGAGGAGAGTAACGTGGGCGATTGATGGATGGTGTAGTCCTGGTTGTTGATTGTGAGGTCGACGGTCGTGGCGCGCGAGTCGACGAAGCCTAAGTTGGAGGATGGGATGTCTTGTGCGAAAAGGTAGAAGGCTTCTGTAGTGCATAGTCGGTTTGGATCAATTAATCAGGTTCTAAGAGAGCTGGTGCTGAGGCAGATGACAAGGGGGCTGGCTAGATTGGCTATGTGCATGCAGATGTGTAGGAACCTGGGTCTCTCCCTGGGTCTCCCCTCTTCACATGGCATGGCTGCAGCGTTGATGATCTATGAAGGTTGTTTCTTCTTCTTCTATGTTGCATACGGCACGCATATACTGGCGGCTGCGATCGAAGCAAATGGGATTGTTCGGGACATACCCTCTTCGGCATCTTCTACTTCTTCTCCAAGTAACGACAGGAAACTGGTGATCCGTTCCATTGTTTCAAAGGTTATATTCCTACCAAACAATCGGAGGTACAGAATGGTGGGCTATAGTATGAATTGCGCCAATGGCTGGAATGCTCGGAGATCGGCGATGCAACGGAATCTAGTTATAGAGAAACGGGTCTCGATTAGCTTTGCTTTTTCGAGCAGGAATCAGAGATGGAAGATAGGGAGTATATCGCACTTTCGATTTGGCAATAATCAGCAGCCGATCTGCACGAGCGTGTTTCACTTGATATCAGTGAATCCTCGGCATCTCCCGAAGGATGAAGTTTTGCAGATAGCGGGGGGACATCGCGGAGGATAGTTACATAAGCGGTGCACAAGCCAAAGACATGACATTAACTTAACTTCTCCAGTCTACGTGACCAAACAGTCGACTATAGCCGACGGGCCGTGGGCGTCAGCACTAATGCTCGTCCAGTTACACAAGTATCCCCTGAAAGCTGCTTTTTCCCTGTCATGTCAGTGATCGAATTCTATTCTTCGGCCCACGCGAGATTTTTTCTCCAGTGACATGTGAGTAGACTCAGTACGGAGTAGAGGGACCCTCAAACAATCAGTGCCAAGCTAGAACTTGCGATCTGAAGCCTAAGAGATGCGAATGGCGGGCGACAATCATGTTCTGTTGATTAAGATGGGCCCTGTCGGTAAAAATTGCTCGATGACTTTCCTGTCAGATCTTTAATGACGATGGGGGCGTCATTGTAGGTCATAACATCCGCCATTATATGCGGATGACTCCATAGTTCGTATCCTGGAACAGTTGACAGTCTGGCTGGACTGCTGGAGTCTTGTGGACCGCGGCAATCCTTCAATCCTGCCTAGACATGTACTATGCACTGCTGTACAGTCTGTACCCTGCAAAGTTGAATTTAGCTGGCGACTGGACTGTACCTAACTGTTGTAGCACCTCGTGCACTTTCTGAGCTCCTGACTCTCTTTTGCTCTTCCGTGGCGTCGAATGATTTGTTCGGTTCCAGAACAGATCTCGTAAATGACTGAGAGAGAGCCATGGCGATGAGAAAAAAGTTGTGTGTGCTTTCTCTTAGAGACCAGAGATGATAACAATGACGGTACTCCGTACCATGGGGGCAATCCCAATTTTCTGTCTTTTCTTTTGCCGATTCCCCATTCCAACAATTCGCTCCGTCGGGTTCCGTCATACCCAAGTAGTAGCCGCGAATAAGGACCAGCAAAGAGGGGGGGGGGGCTTGACCATTTTCCCGCCCAGCCACAATAAACTGACTTCATTATTCTGCACGCACTGTCCGGACTAAGTAAGAGAGACAAGATTCAGTCCAGGCTGGCAGCGCGGGAGACCTCTGCGGTAAGTTAACTACGTTACTACCAACTAAGTTACTACCTAGGTAGCTAAGCTAGCTTCACCTATCCTGACCTTTCTTTCCCCTTCTGTTCTCTTTTCCCTTCCCCATCTCATCCCATCTCCCATTCATTCTCTGTCCCTCTCCTTCTCCCCAATTCCCAGCCTTCTCCCCCAATTTTTTGTTTACATTCTTATCTCTGATCCTAAATCTGAATCTGAACAGGAATTTGTTTTCCCATCTACCTCCCTTTCCTCCCTTAGACCGGCAACTTCTTGGAATTGAAGCTTTCTCGGTGTGGAACCGACCCATAGCGGAACTTGCTTACTGTAAGTCGACCTTTGACTTTGTGCTATCCGCAGCCTTCCTCTGGTTCCCCCTCTTTCATGGCGTTTGCCTCTCCATGAACCACCCTCCAAATCGAACCCAAATTCCACCTCGTCGCTGACAGAGAGACCTCCCTCTATTTTCTACAGATCCTCTATTCAGTCCGACCCGCCGAGCGCTGAACCCTCCGTCGCCATGACGAACTTGAAGGAGCTGCGCATTCAACCGCGCATGTACAAGAAACCACCTTTCTCGGTGGAGGTCCCCGGCGTGGAACCTGTCGAAGGAGAGACCATTCCTCGTCGACTGCCTATCGCGAAAGATGGGCTCCTCGAGCGACCGGCCGAGGATGCCGGCACCACCTACGAGATCTTCCGTCGCTCCGCGAGGCTGTACGGAAACTCGAAGGCTGTCGGCACCCGTCGCCTTGTCAAGACCCATGTGGAGAAGAAGAAGGTGAAGAAGATCGTGGACGGTGTGGAAAAGGAGGTCGACAAGGAATGGACCTACTTCGAGATGAGCGGTTATACCTTCCTGACCTTCAACGAGTACGAGAAGTTGGCGCTTGAGCTTGGTAGTGGTTTGCGCAAACTCGGCTTGGAGAAGCCGGATAAAATCCATCTCTACGGCGCAACAAGGTACGCGTGTAACTTTACGGTGCTGGTGGTGATATCATCCGGGTGATGGGAAACGCTAACTGTGGCGGTTTTGACAGTGCACATTGGCTGGCCATGTCACACGGTTCGTTGCGCATGAACGTCTTATTGTTGATGGATCCCTTACTGATTGGATTGTCCTGTTACAGGTGCCGCATCCCAGTCGCTGACGGTTGTTACTGCGTATGACACCCTGGGCGAGGAAGGCTTGAAGCACTCCCTGGTTCAAACGTCTAGTCTCGCCATTTTCTGTGACCCTGGCCTCATCCCTTCGGTGGCTCACGTCCTCAAGGATGTGAAGTCAATCAAGCATGTCATCTACAACACCGATCAGGAAGTTAAGAAGGAAGACCTGGACAAGCTCAAGTCGGAGTTCGATTATCTGAATGTTATCAGCATCGAGGAATTGCGCAAGCTAGGCGAGGAGAACCCCGTGGACCCGGTGCCTCCCAGTCGCGAGGATCTGTGCTGTATCATGTACACTTCCGGTTCAACCGGACCTCCCAAGGGTGTCTCTTTGACCCAGGCTAACGTTGTCTCCGCATGTGAGTCCGCGAATCTATCTATGCTTCTTGCCTGATGTCCGCAGAACTGACCAGAGGATAGGTGCGGGTATTCACGCGATTGTCGGACCCTACATCGGACCCTCTGATTCGCTTTTGACATATCTTCCTCAGGCCCACATCCTCGAATTCATGTTTGAGAACCTTTGCCTATTCTGGGGTGGTACTATGGGCTACGGAAACCCTCGCACTCTTTCGGACACCTCTATGCGTAATTGCAAGGGAGACATTCGCGAACTGAAGCCCACGATTCTGGTTGGTGTGCCCGCGGTGTGGGAGTCGGTTAAGAAGGGTGTTCTCAATAACCTGAACAAGAACAACTTCCTTGTCAGGGGCATGTTCTGGGGAGCCATGTCCGCCAAGAACTTCCTCATGACTGCTGGCTTCCCTGGTGTGGACATGGGTGCTGGAATTCTCGACGCTGTCGTTTTCCGCAAGCTCAAGGAAGCGACCGGTGGCCGCTTGCGCATCATGATGAACGGCGGTGGACCCGTCTCGAAAGATACGCAGAAATTCCTGTCCATGGCTATCGCTCCTATGATCAGCGGCTACGGGTTGACTGAAACGTCGGCAATGGGTGCCCTGAACGATCCTCTGGCCTGGAACCCGGACGCTCTGGGTGAAATTCCGGGTTCGATCGAAATGAAGCTCGTGGACTTCCCCGACGCCGGCTACTTTGCCAAGAACAACCCGCCCCAGGGAGAGATCTACATCCGCGGACCCAGTGTTAGCAGCTGCTATTGGGAGAACGAGGACGAGACGAAGGAAGCATTTACCGAAGACAGGTGGTTCAAGACAGGCGATATTGGCGAGTTCGACAAATATGGTCACATCAAGATTATCGACCGCAAGAAGAACTTGGTCAAGACTCTCAACGGCGAGTACATTGCTTTAGAGAAGCTCGAGTCTGTCTACCGGTCGTCTCCTGTGGTGGGCAACATTTGTGTCTACGCCGCACAGGACCAAGACAAGCCGGTTGCCATCATCGTACCCCTTGAGCCCGCTTTGAAGAAGATCGCCAAGGATAATGGTATCGAGGGCGACAACCTGGAGACCCTGGCACACAATGAGAAGTTGAAGTCGATTGTCCTCAAGCAGCTCCAGGCTGCTGGCCGGGCCGGCGGTCTCAAGGGTATTGAGATCATCAACGGAGTCATTCTCTCCGACGAGGAGTGGACTCCTCAGAACGTAAGCAGAAGCACACCAAAACACTTTTGCACATTTATGCGGTATGACTAACATTCTCTGATTCGAACAGGGCTACATGACTGCCGCTCAGAAGCTTCAGCGCAAGAAGATCCTCAATCGCTTCCAGGCTGATGTCGACCGTGCCTATGGCAAGAAATAGAGAGATTTCATGAGCCACTTTTCTCTGTACTTCAATTCTTATGTGCTTTCCTATTTTTTTTTTTCTTTCTTTTTTGTTTCCTTGTGTACTTCTCTAAACGGATATCCGCGCTGGTTGTCGTGATGCTGCATTGTCACTCGCCCCATCGCATGTTGTCTATCTGGCTTGCTTTAATTGAATGATCTTATCTGTGATTTCCCGACGTGATATGTGTATATGTGATGGTCTACATTATCTCTCCTCCTCAACATGTATTCGGCGTATCACATTGCTCTTTCCTACAAAATTCTTTTAGGTTCTATCTCTCTACTAGTCATTTTCGGCTTGTTCTTTTACATGGTCTAGGAAAAGTAGGCGAGGCTACTGGATAAATGGAACAGTCCGGTTTCTGCTCGTTCCGATCGTATAAACATTGGTGCATGAGCCAGTCAGTGATGTCGAGGCAATAAGACCTCGCGCGACATCAGTGCTGTGTGTATTGTGCTGTCGCACTGCCTCGGTAGGACTCTCCGCTCATTCCAATTATGTTGACTCTTCCGTACAGAGCCATCCAGCACAAAATCTCGGCTCTATACTGAGTCGACCCTCAAAACTCCATAAGAGAGTGAAATCTGCATCCCAAAGTGTCATGAAAACGGTAGTTAACGTCGACGTGGCTATGTACCGAGTCCGTATAGCTACGACGAAAGAGTAGGTACTATAGCACTAAGCCCAATAAAGCCTAGCGCAATTCCAACCCAAAAGAGGGCAAGATCCTCCTGCCAGGCCAGACCCGTCTACCGTCTGCCTTCCCACTCCGAATCAAGCTCCGTATTGAATCCACGGTATATTGTCATCTGCGGAAGGGCCTGCTCGACTGCCGCGCAGTAATTGCTCTCGCTCTCTTTCGCCAGGCTTGCTCTCCAAGCTTCCTACTAACTTTCCTTACTTACTGGAATTCCCGCGCCACAATGTCGTTCTGGAGGTTTGTTCTGCTACCTTTCTAACCCTCCCTCACCTTTCGTCTTGTCGGTGTTGGGACAACTACGATCGTTGCCATTCCTTCGTGGAGAAGCGTACACACCCTGTACTTACCATACCTACCTCCCACTCAACCTTTTTTTTTCCTTAGCTCTGGACTAACTTGGATGTGTCATTCTAGCTCGTACAAAAGCCTCTCCCCCAAGACGCGGGCCCTCTTCGGCGTCGGCGCCATGGCATGGGCGGCGATTGGCCTGTGGGTGACGCCGCAGGTGGAGGGGGCGATGGGCCTGACCCCGACGCCCGAGGAGCAGCAGGAGTTGGACCGGAAACTGTCGGTTCGGGTCTCGAGGGTCGAGAGAGATTAATTAAGGAATTAATTGGATTTGCCGGTTCGACTTTTGGGGGGGAGGGG